>NC_088348.1:23292500-23592500 GCF_036884655.1 Musa acuminata AAA Group | reverse complement strand
GCGTCGGCTCGCCTCTCCTCGAGCAAGTCCAATCCGGCCCGGAGTCCCTCGGCCGACGTACCTTCGTCATAGGACTCCGTTCGGGGGGTGGCTACCTCCACTTCAGCGGGCAAGACGGCCTCTACGCCAAACGCCAAGCTGTACGGGGATTCCCCGTTTGCGGTTTTAGGTGTGGTTCGCATGGATCATAAGACGCTCGGGAGTTCATCGACCCAAGCCGAACGGGCCGCGAGTGTCCTCCTCCGGAGACCGCTCAGAATGGCTCGGTTGGTTACCTCGGCCAACCCATTCGTTTGAGGGTGTGCAACCGAGCTGAACCTCAGTTGTATCCCATAGCTTGCGCAGAATTCCTTGAACCAAGTACTGGCGAATTGCGTCCCGTTGTCCGTGATGATGACCCTGGGCAGACCAAACCGGGTGACGATGTTCTTCCACATGAATCCCTCCACTTGACGCTCCGTGATTGCCGCCAATGGTTCGGCCTCGACCCATTTGGTGAAGTAGTCTATCCCGACGATAATATATCTCCGCTGCCTCGAGGCCGGTGGAAAGGGGCCGAGAAGGTCCATTCCCCACTGCGCGAAGGGCCACGCGCAGTCCACGGGCGTAAGCGGCACTGCCAGTTGCCGCGGCGTGGGCGCGTGCCTCTGGCATGCGTCGCATCTTTGCGCATACAACTTTGCATCTTGGAACATGGTGGGCCAGTAGTACCCTTGGCGGAGCACCTTAAATGCTAGGGAGCGTCCACCTATGTGTTCGCCGCAAATACCGCCGTGGACCTCGGTGAGAACCGACTTAGCCTCTTCGGGCTCGAGGCAACGTAGGAGGGGGAGCGAGTACGACCTCCTATATAGCCACCCACCGATCCCGCAGTAGCGGGCCTGGGTTCGGCGCAGGCGCCGGGCTACGGTTTCGTCTTCAGGGAGCACGCCATGGCGCCTAAATTGTAGCACCTCCTGCACCCATGTCGTTGGCGGGTCGGCGGCGGTCACCGCCGCGATCGTGACGGCGCTGGTGGGGAGCTCCTCCACGCCAGGCTCGTCCGCAGGTTCTGATCTCGAGGCCAGCCTTCCTAGGGCGTCTGCCCGCTCGTTCTGGTGCCCGGGCACCCTGGATAACACAAAACGGGATAAATGGGCAGCGAGTGTTCTCACCTCCACCAGATACTTCGACATGGTCAGGTCCCGGGCCTCATACCCGCCGTCGATCTACTCGGCGACCAGCTGCGAGTCGGTGAGGACGCATATGTCATCCACCTGCATTTTGAGGGCTAGCCTAAGCCCCGCTAGTAGCGCTTCGTACTCTGCCTCGTTGTTGGTGGCCTTGAACCCGAAGCGAAGGGAGCGCTCGAACGAGCGCCCGTCGGGGGACTCCAATACCAGCCCGGCCCCCGCGCCCAACCGGCCGGACGATCTGTCCATGCGGAGGAGCCATTCTGTTTTCACACACTCCGGCTCCTCGCCCTTGGGCTGAGTCAATTCCGAGATAAAGTCGGCTACACCTGTGCTTTGATGGCGGTCCTCGGGACGTACCGAATATCAAACTCTCCGAGTTTCACCGACCACTTGAGAAGGCGACCTACTAGGTCAAATTTAGACAACACTTGTCGGAGCGGCTGATCGGTGATTACCTCGATCGGATGAGCTTGGAAGCAGGGGCGCAGCTTCCGGGCGGCCAGCACGAGCGCCAGCGCTAGCTTCTCAATGGGGGGATATCGCTCCTCGGGTCCATTAAGGACGTGGCTAGTGTAGTAAACAGGTTGCTGTCCTCCAGAGGCCTCCTTGATCAGGACCGAACTTACCGCATTTTGGGAGGCAGCTAGGTATATACCGAGCTTTTCCTGAGGGGACACCGAAGTGAGGCGAGGGAGGGAGGCCGGTGCTCCTTGATGAGGGTGAAGGCTTCCTCGCACTCCGCCGTCCATGCAAACTCTTTAGGATTCTTCAAGGCCCGGAAGAAGTGTAGGCACCGGTCGCCCGATCGGGATAAGAACCTTGACAGGGCAGCGAGCCTCCCGTTCAGGTGCTGCAACTCCTTGATTGTTCGAGGGGCCTGCATGTCAGTGATTGCCCGTACCTTGTCGGGGTTTACGTCGATTCCCCTTTCGTGTATGATGAACCCGAGGAATTTGCCCGAGTTGACACCGAAGGCGCACTTGGCGGGGTTGAGCCGCATGTTGTACTTTTGTAGTGTGTTGAATGTCTCGGCCAAGTCAGACAGGTGAGCTACGGTTGTGCGACTCTTCACAATCATATCGTCGATGTAGACCTCCATGTTTCTGCCGATCTGGTGAGCAAACATTTTATTCATGGTTCTTTGATACGTAGCCCCGGCGTTCTTCAGTCCGAACGGCATAACTTTGTAGAAGTAGACTCCTTGGTCGGTGAGGAATGTTGTATGCTACTGGTCCTCGGGCGCCATCCTGATTTGATTGTAACCAGAGAAGGCATTCATGAACAAAAGGCGGGCGTGACCAGCCGTCGTGTCGACCAACTGGTCGATTCGCGGGAGGGGGTAGCAGTCCTTCGGACAAGCACGATTGAGATCGGTGTAGTCAACGCATATTCTTCAGTTTCCGTTGGGTTTCTTTACGAGGACTACATTGGATAACCAACGCGGGTATTTGGCTTCCTCAATGAAGTCGGCCGCCAGGAGTCGTTCTACTTCTCCCTGAATGACCTTCTGGCGTTCGGGAGCGAGACACCGGGGCCTCTGCTTTACCGGATGTGCATCAGGGGAAATGCACAGGTGGTGTTGAGATACTTCAGGGTCCACACCTGCCATGTCAATGGGAGACCAGGCGAAGACATTGACGTTCTTTTGGAGGAGGTTGATGAGCTGGGCACGCTCATGCTCTGGAAGCTCCGACCCGACCTTGACAGTTCGATCCGGACGCCCGTCCTGCAGGGGCGCGTCCACGGTAGGTCCCATTGGCTCAGGGTGTGGGGATAACCTTTTTATTTCCCGAGGATCTTCGAGCGGGAGCTCGGCCCTCCTCCTCCTATGCAAGGAGATCGCGGTCAAGTAGCATCGCCTTGACTAGCGGGGGTTTCCCTTGGCCTCTCCGACCCCCGCGCGGGTCGGGAACTTCACTATCCAGTGGTAGGTAGAGATGACTGCTCTGAACTTGTTGAGGGTGGGGCGTCCCAGGATCGCATTGTATGCAGTAGGGAGGTCAACCACCAAGAAGGTTGTCATTATCGTCTTCGTCCTCGGTGCTTCCCCGAGGGTCAAGGGCAGGACGGTAGCGCCTAATGGCAAAATTGATTCGCCGATGAACCCGGTGAGCGCCGAGCTCATAGGCACCAGGGCGTCGTGGGATAGCCCGAGCTTCTGGAATGCGTCCAGATAAAGGATGTCGGCTGAACTCCCGGTGTCGACCATGATCCTTTTTACTCGTGCGTTGGCGATTCTGGCGGCCACCACCAGCGCGTCATCATGTTCGGGCAGTTCGGCTCTCTCAGCTAGAAACGTGACCTCGGGTGCGGGCCTGCGTCTAAGGTCTTCGGGTGTTGGGACGCGGGCGTACGCTTTCCGCCCAATCATACTGTTTCCCCCGAACGCAGGGCCGCCCGTGATCACATCAATCTGCCTTTCGACAGGGCCCTCGGGTCGCGGCGAAAGCTCTTTATTTTGTCGTATGTAGTGGCCAAGATGCCCCCTTTGAATTAGCTCCTCGATCTGTCGCTTCAGCTCGCGACACTCTTCCATATCATGCCCATTCTGTCGATGGAAGCGGCAATATCTCGTTTTGTCTGCGAGTTGCCGGGGGTTTCTCATTTGGGGGGGGGGGGGGTTTGGAGCAGCCCCTTCCCCTGTATCTGGAGGAATATCTTAGTTCGGGATGTTCCCAAAGCGGGGGAGGGCGACCTCCATACGGTCGGGTTGGATCGATCCGGTCTGCGTTTCAACGGACCGGCTAGCTGCCCAGTCGGTGGTTCCGTCCGGGGTCTTTTGATCTCCTCGCGTCTCCCGGACATCCAGGCTTCTACCGCGACATAGTGATTGGCTCGCTGGAGCATTTCCGAGACAACGGAGGGTGGTCGTTCCACGAGGGACCAAAAGAACCTAGAGGGACGGAGACCTGCCATAAATGCCTGCATCAATAAAGAGGGGTGAGCACCTGATAAGCCTCGGATTTCAGTGGCGAATCGGTTCACAAAATGAGAGAGAGGTTCGTCCTCTTTTTGGTTCAGCCCGAGGAGCAGGGCGATGGATGGCTTTGGTCGAGCCAAAGCCAAGAAGTTGAGCTCGAACTCCTCGGCGAGCTGGTCGAAGGAGGTGATTCCCCCGGTCTTCAAACCGTTATACCAAGCACGGGCCGAGCCCCTCAGGGTCGTGGGAAACGCCTTGCACATCAGAGCGTCAGATGTTCCATATAACGCCATCTGAGCCCGAAAGGCGGCACGTGGTCGGCGGGATCGGTGGTGCCGTCATAGGCGTCCAGGGAGGGGAGTCGAAAGTTCGGGGGCACCGGGTGATCCCGTATTTCGACCGCGAATGGTGACCCCCGGCGCGCCTCGTCCCCAGGCTCCCCCTTTGAGGTCCGGACCTCTTTCTGTATATCTTCAAGTCGCTGATTGAGAAAGTGCAGTTGGGCCCGGATAGAGCCCGTTGATTCAGCAGACATCGGCTCATGCTCGGGTCGACCGGGAGGGTTTCCCCCTGCCTAATTTCCCAGGGGAAACACCTGGGCCAGGGGTGAACTGGGGAGTGCCGAGGTAGTCACGTGAGCAGGTGTAGATGAGTCCAACCGACGCACAGGCTGGGCCACTGATGGGTTAGTCGTATGGGAAACGAGTGGGATTATCGTCTGCACCATTCCAGCCAAGGCTCGGACTTGAAGGGCGAGGTCCTGAAAGGCTTCAGATGACATGGGCGAGGGGACACTCGGGGCGCCCTCGGGGGGAAGTAGGCCAGGGTCGTTGAACAAATGCTAATAGCGTTTTGAGGTCGTGGCGGGATCATCCGCCCTCAGCTCGTTACGCGAGGGGTGCTTGGTCGGCGCCCCCATTAAGAATAGTCCCTCGGCAAGGGCTTCGTCGGGGTCGGCCAGGGGATCCCGCGACATTCAGGGCCCTCCTTCTAGCGCCAATCTGTTGGTGTAAACAACTTTGTGCCGCGTTTCGGGGCCGACGCGGCTTGGTTCGGGGCTGAATGGCGGGGATCTTTGCTCGAGGTTTCTCGGGATTGCCGAAGTGACCGACCTTGTGGACCAGATCACGTCTAGGTTCATCGGGATGCTCCGGGGGGAAGGCGTCCTCTCCTCGCGTCCCGGGGAAATAACTTCGTCTCCTTACCTGCACATAGGTCGGGTCGGAAGCTCGGCCCGACCCCTCCGACGATCAAGCTAGTGATGTGGAGTGGAGTGGTTCTTCTCCCTTTTTCTTCCCCCCCCCCCCCCAGCCCTTCTCAAGGGTGGGGTTCTTATAGGGCGATTTACCATACCCGATGCAACCGCTTGCAGGGAGTGGGTTGCGTCTGACATTGGTGTTGGCGTGGCGTGAAGAACAGAGTCTGAACAGGTCATTAATGGGCCTCGGTGCGCGTTCTGGTTCGTTTGACCAGGTTCCGCTGGGTCGTTTGAGGTGTGAGGTGTCGTCCGGGACAGCTGACATCTGCGTGAGTCGTCACCATTTATTATCCTCATCAAGCGCCAATCGTGCGGCCGCTGTTCTTCTCCTTCCCCCAAGACACGAAGACCTACAGCATCAACACACAGTTTCTGCTGGGAGCCGGAATGATGGTCTCGCCGGTGCTGAAGCCGAAAGCGGTCACGGTCGAGGCTTATTTCCTCAGAGGCAGGTGGTTCAACCTGTTCGACCGAACCCAGTCGGTGAGGAGCGACGCTGGGGAGTACGTGACTCTTGCTGCGCCAGAAGACAGCATCAACGTTCATGTCCGGGGTGGCATCATCTTGCCGATGCAGGGTGAGGCGCCGACAACCGCATCGGCACGGCGGAGCCCGTTCGGGATCCTCGTGGCGATCGACGAGGACGGACGTGCGGCCGGGGAGGTGGTGGAGATGGCGAGGGAGGAGAGCGAGTGGAGTCCGGTGGGGTTCAGCGGCAAGATGGAGGGGAAGGGTTTGAAGCTGCGGTCGGAGGTGGTCAATGACACGTATGCTTCGTAGCAGCGCTTGGTTGTGGGGAAGGGTGGTGAGACTTGGCTTACCGCCAAAGATTGTATCAGGGAAGTCTTCGGTGTAGGTGAATGGGGTTAAAGTCGGTAGTGACTCGAAGGTGAGCATTGCGCACCGGAACAATGGAAGGTTCAGCGACGTGGAGGTGAAGGGTTTGTGGCAGCGGTCGAGTGAGGAATCTGAGCTAGAGCTTGAGATCAATTACCAGATGTAGCGAGGAGGATAAGACCCGGGAAGAAGTCGTCGATCTTTCAGTGCTGGAAATATACATTTGTAGCAAGAACAGAGAAGTTAAAGCATGATGAGCATAACAACTAGTCTGGATATGACAGCTAAACCAACCTTCTCCACATGACTTGTATGTAGCTCCTTCAGCTCATGACTATAGCCTGTGAAGCAATAATACATGGAACTATCTTGTGGATGTACCGGGGACTATCTGGATAGTAGGAAAAAGTAAGAGACTTCATATCAACTCAATGGTCTAATTCGTGGCGGGAGACCTTAACTGCAAGAGAACAAAGTAAGCAAGCATCATCGATGAATAGGGGAATTAAAAATATTAAGTACTTAAAAGAAAACAAAAAAACAGTAATATAAGCAATTTCATGAATCAAGTCTTCTGATCTTTCCTGACTAATATAATTCATGACACACAAACAGCACGCATTTGCATGCATCAACAACCCATCACCGCACAGTTGTAAACAAAAGCACCAGCTCTTTCTCTGATGGAAAGCACATCCCACTCTGCTCCACCCGTGTTTCCATCTTCAGGACGCCAAACGTGCAGAACAATTACTTCACCTTGAGGCCCTCGATGACCACCGACCACCAATAACTTGTCACCGCATGACCTGAATGCAAGACCCCAACCATTGGAAGAGTCAGCTCTCACGGGCAATGATCTTACCACATTCCAAGTGTTGTTTGACTTGTCATACTTCTTGACTTCGTTCGTAGATTGATCTGCGGCATAAAGCTGATTATTTACGACTGCAACAAGAGGGGGAGACTGAGTAGCCCTGTTTCCACCAGGATACATGTTCCTAATTCTTCTCCATGTCCTGGATTCGATGTTGTACTCCTCGCCACAAGTCAAAGGATCTGTATGGTTTGACATGCCCCCTATAACATAAAATTTTCCATCCATAAAGAAGCCGGAACATAATCTCCTCGGCACATTCATATCGGGTAAAGTCTCCCAAGTACCACACTCTGAATTGTACAACTCTGCACTACTCAAAACGTGGCCAGCCATATCACTTCCCCCAGCAATAATAGCGATGTGCCCAGAGCTTCCAGATCCAAAAAGGCAACGATGCAGCTTCATAGGAGGGCATCTAGACCAATCATGCCTCACCAAACTGTACATCCAGATAGCAAAACCAATTACTTCCCGTCCAAAAACAAGAAGCTGGGTCCCCACAGCAAGAGACTCCTTGTCTGCGCAAGAGAAGCAATCATCACATGGCATCCGTGGTAGCCTCATCCATCTACGCCTGAATGGATCAAATGCTTCCCAAGGCATCAGACTGCATGCTAGATAAACCCAGTGCTCGATAACACCAAGCTGTCTCCTTAATTTGTAAAGGTATCCACTACGAATCAGTGAGTTAAATCTTTTGTTCAGACAGGCAAGTGAAGGGTACTCAGACCTACATGTTAAGGCCAGACAATCTAGTGCGATATCATCATGAAGTCCAGGAAGAAGACAGTCATTTGATCTTCGATCAGTATAACTACCTCCAGGCTGTGTCTTAACCACAGATCTTTTCTTCTTTAATCCTCTATGATATCCATTATCAACAACGAAATCTGTGTCAAATGTATCCCTTTTGACCTTTGCTAGCTTGCCAGTTTTAGCCAAGACCAAGTAACCAATTAAATATTTCTGAGATGAATCACATTCCTGATCAAAAGATCTGAAAAGCTGCGAAAGATAACAATGTGGAGCAACAACCATGATTTCCGGCTTGCTATGTTGCAGTTCTATTTCTCTGTAAGCTCCTAAAACAATTAACTCAAAATAATCAGTCGTTATGCAATTGTCCATGTGCTACTGGAAAGAAAAAGAAGAGAACAGGCAGTAAGCTCCAAAAACTACATCATATGCTTACCCATTAATAGAATTTTAAGATCAAATGCAAACTAATATTTTTATCATAAAAGGACAACCAGAATACAAGATGAAACAAATCCACATGGCATTTGACTTCATCTAAAAGAGTAATAACAGAGTTAGTTACCATTAGCAAAGCAATTTGTATAGATACAAGTAGATATAGGCGTAACAAACATAACATACAATCAATACAAAAAACACATAACTGAACCAGTGCCATGATAAGATTGCTCCTCTGAAACCTAAATGAGTAGGGTCAGAACCACCAAAACAGCCTCTCTAATTGCATGGGTAAGGTTTCCTACATTAACCGTTCTTAAACCCCATACTGGTAAGAATTATGTGTACCAGGCCATCCTTTTTTATAGTTAGCACTGCAGATTGCATTGTCGATTAGCACAGTTTAGCACAAGCTGAAATCAACATTAAGCCAATTTTTTTATATTTACCACTAATGATTGTTTTGTCAATTAGTACTTATCAACACAATTTAAAACAAACAATGCCAGAAAGTAATTGAAATGTATCATACCAACCTATATTGAAATAACCATTGTATTAATAAATCAACTTTAAGGCCTGTGTTGGATGGCATTAAGGTGTTTTAACTAACATGCATCTTTGCCACACAAACATCAGGAGCTATCGTACTGGAACAACAAAGAAGAAGCCTGTCCTCCATTGTTTTTAGGTAAAAAATAGAACTTTATACTCATAAAATGGTTAATGACAGTCAAAATGGTGGAGGACAATACAATTTAAGTACAAAAATAAACAATCACTAGTGGCTGGCATGCACTCATGGTGGTTGGTACATGATGTGATGTAGCGCATTTTGGTTTCTTGACAAGTAATGGGTGCTAACACTGGGAAAGCAAGATAAAGAGAAGCAATTATTTGCAGAAGGATGAAATTGGTGACCTCAGTTTGGCAATGAGGACAAAAATTACTGGTAATTGGGGGTTGGAAACATCCAGAATGGCAATAAACAACCAAAGGTGATAGCAAATATATGCAATGGGTAACAACAAGTGTTGTGGTGATTATACTGATGACCAGCAATGGTGCATAGTCAATGACAACAAGATGCGATTGGCAATGACAGATGTAGCAACCAATGATGACCAGGAGTTTGACAATAAAGGCAGGAGAGTGTCCCAGTTGGTTCAATTCAATTCGTTCATTGACAAAAATGTAACCCTAAAGGAAATAATTTCTCTTTACATCCCAATATGAAACCCAATCAAAGAGGTAGCAAAACGAACAAGCCTAAATTCTTTGTTCATTTGGTTTTGTTGCAATGTAAACTCCTACAGGCTAAAAAATACTATTTGCATCAACACCAAGGAGGCTAAGCTACTCAAGCCAAACCAAATTATAGTTGGATCAACATTTACCTGTAGAGGTGACACATAAATGTCCAAATCTGTCAACCATTTTAGATAGTAATTTGGCAGATAATCGTGGTGGTTTCTTACTCTGTATTGAACTATAATCACCACTTCCACAAAATTCCACCATGTTTTTTTAATAACTGGATCTGGTTCACCTGTGGGTTCGCCTTCAGCAACGATCTCAGGGCCATCAGGAGGAGAAAAGATTTTACATTATCCTAGTATAGTAAATAAAAAATTCCTTTTTTTGTTATTGTTGAAACAAAATCCTTGTTTTTAATAACTAATTATTATGGGATTTTTTAATGTCATAGGGTCCCTATATGAGCATAGTATATGTTAAGCTGTTATCTTACAATTTTTGTTCCTGTTTGTAGCATCTCAGGAGGTTTTTATCCTTATTTCTAATCATAGTTGGATCAACATTTACCCGAGGATATTTGGCCTCTAGGTACAACCCTAAGGTTGAAACGGTCCCATTTGGTGACACATAAATGGCCGAATCAGCATGAAACCCCTCCATCTATTTGACAACCAGCTTAGGTAATGGTGGTGGTTTCTTACTCTGAATGAACTAGATTTACAACTTATTCAAAATTCCAACATGTTCTCTAATCAGAACCAGATTTGGTTCACCTGAGGTTTGATCTTCTGCAACAATCTTAGCGCCATCAGGAGGAGAAGAGATTTTACATCATCCCTAGTAAAATTAAAAAAACAACTTTTCCTTTTTTGTGATGAACATTGCCTATAATATTGCAATTAATTGAAATGAAAATAATTGAACATGTCTTTCAGAAGCAAATAGTTCCCTTCACCTTTATTATTTTTGCAGTTTCTGGGTTAAAGTTTTCACGAACTTAACTAAAAATCCCTCCTGGAATAGCTCATTCTTATTATTTTTTGTTTTTCTCGAACTAATTACTCTTATTAGCAGATTAAGAGACAGATCCATTCATGCATCTGAGAATTTCTATTTTATCACAATTCCAGTATGAGTAACCCTTTTTTTTTTTGCTTTTGCAACACACCTTTCTGCCTTTTTTTCAGGTAAGATATTTTGAACAAGCCCCTATCACATTAAAACATATGCACAACAAATCTGAATTCAAGACATATGATAAGTAATGTAAAAACTAGACTAGTATCTATTGCTGTTGACACAACTAGGGGTGTAAGTTTGATTTCATGCTTGCGAACAGCTTGTGACAAACCCATATGTGAGAATCCTAAGCCAAGCTCAAATCAGATATCAGTTTCTGATGAATTGAACACGAACTTTGCTATATTCATTAATATTTGCCTTATTAAGACCTTGAACAAAAAATATTAGATAATGTAATATTTATTACATTATCATCATGGTTAGGTTGCAACTTGGTGACTTGGGTGATCAAGGTTATAGTCATTGGAAAACATCAAAGGGAGCATCAATGTATTGGACCATCCTTTTAAAAATACTAAATCAAATATACTCCGGCTGTTCAGTTAGATCTGTATCTACTAGCTAAAATTGTGGGCCTTATTTTATTGTAGGCAAGTGCTATTGGGGTTTCTACACCCAGCTTGTTGGTCCCTTGCCTTTTCCCAACTCCTCATTCACATTTCTTTCCTTCCCCCCCATCCCTACCCCATTCTGCATGCTCATCTAATCCTATTCCCAAGTTTTTGAGTTGGGTGTTCCTCCCCTTCCAGCAATTCTTTTCAGATCCACTTCAACCACAACACATATCAACTCTGCTGCCATGACCCATGCCATCTTTACTAGAATCTCTAATGACACCCACCTCCAGCCACCACCTGGGTAGCCCTTGACTCAAGGCCCTTGACAATAACTTCCTCATGGAATGCTTCTTTTCTCACTCATGAATCTGAGAACAATCACAATATGCCATGGGAGCTCGGTTCAAACAATCTTTGAGCTAAGCTGAAGCTCGATATGAGCTTCATGAGTCTGGCTCAAGCAAGCTCACCTGGAGCTTGTGCAGAGCTTAAACCATGCCTTTGTTTGTTTAAATCAAAGAGGGACAAAACTCTGTTTATTCATGTTTGGTTTGTTTACAGACCTAAATGCAATGTAGAAAAGTGGCACTAATACAAGAACGATAATCAATTAGACCAAACCAACAAAATAGGCCTCGCAAACATAAGACACAACATTTGAGAACAGTATATCCAGAAATGATACTTTCTCCACAGGCCTTGAAAACATCATATTCCACCACTGGTAAAGAAAACCCCACGAAAGACCATTATGTCGTAATTTTCTTGTAAGAAGCGTGCTTCAGTTCATCCAGAATTGATCTATTACTTGATTGAAGTAGAAGAAACCACAAATCAATGCAGATAATTATTGTCAAATAACTGGGCAATTAAATTAATGAATCGCTAAAAAAATCATCAAGTAAATGATTAAACTAGAGATTTCACCTCATACGAACGATGGTCACCGAGTACCAGAATATCACCAAGAGATCGCAAAGATCAGATCCTTCATTCCCGGAATCACCGCGAAAGAATACAGTGTGTGCATCTAAATCAACAGTACCGCCAGATCACCATATGCAACCACGCGCTTCAGCATCACAAGAACATCTACAACCAGAAATCACATTAAATCAGAATATCATCTACGACCTACTAATCACAAACCAAAATATCATTATTTCGCCTCCTTCCCCGTGAAATCCGCAAAAAGGAAACAAACTGCAACATCCACATCTAAATCACCAAGCGAATCCGACAGCGGAGTACCTCCACGGGGACCGATCACCGGCGTCGTCTATGAATCAAGATCGGGCGAATCCATCCGATCGACGGGATCTGAGAATAACGCTGCGGGCGACGGACGGCGGCCTCGCCGGGGACGCGGGTCGAGCGGCCGGCACCACCGGATCGGCCTCAGGTGGCTGAAACCTCCATCCGCGATGGCGAGATGCGATCGCCGCCAGAGAGCGAGCGAGAAGGCGAGAAACAAAGGGAAGGAGAGCATAAGAGTAGTATTTATAAGTGGAAAGCCCGATTCCAGAAACCATCGCTTCCGTTTCCTTCGCCGTGTCACCGGCGTTTTTGGGGTAAAGAAGTAAATACACAGTACAGACACTAGGAAGGAATCTAATTCGAGGAAAAGAGTACATCAGCCGTTCGTTTCGACGGGGACCCGCTGATGAACGATGGATTTATGCGGGCAGTCAACTGAACCCTACGGGCATCAGAAAGATAACTCCTCGTCAAGTGCCCACCCGGACCGCCGACGTCACTTGGCGTCACAAAAGCGGGGCCCGCACTTTCCTTTCGGCTCGGGTTCGTGGCGCGGGTGGTGACGTTTGGGTAAACGGTAGTATCTCAGTGAGATTTATAACGACACTCTCCTCCGTAGAGTTTGCACCACTGCGGGGTGTGTGGTCGGTTTCGTGTGCGTATTGGGAGGGTGGGGGGCGAGGGAGGACGCGGAGAAGCAGAACGGAGTTCGAGGGGTAAGGATATCGGGTTTGGGGCATTCTTTACAGCCTGTCGCTCTACTCTCATTGGGGAAAACTTTTTACTCAAACGGTAAACGGGGGTGGGTAACGATTTTTTACCAGAAACGGCAAAAAGGAGGCGACAAATGACCCCATCTTCGTCGAAAATAACGACACCACCACCGAAGCCCCCTCTCTATGATGGCCTTTTTCGGCACCCCATCATCGACCCGTACTTGACCCACCATTAACTCCGTCTCGCCACCTGAGCTTACTCGAGTGTCGCGGGAGAGACGGCGATTTGACGCCGCCACGCCGACACGATCCGAGGCACGAATGGCCGGGTGGCGTCGCATTGATCGTGTCGAGAGTCGACGTCCAAAGTCGTCGTGGACGAGGGGAGGCTGGACGGTTATGCCCACCCTTCTGATCATGATGAAGCATCGGGAGCCGTCCGATGCTTTTATTAGAAGACTCCCTTGAACTCCTTTTCGTACGAATAATTCAATAATCAAATAATAAAAAATTGAAAAATAAACTTAAATTGTGGCATAAATACGAAGAAGTTATTTGAAACAAACTTCTTCGTATTAATCATTTGACTCATATTTTTAATTGAGCACTATTTAATCAAATATAAATGAAAATAATGATAAATCATTCATGACTAACCTATTTATTGCACACCCTTTGTTCTTGTGTGCTAAAAAGAAATCTTTCTCCGATGGTTGCCTTACCTACGCGTTTTGCCTAATATTAAAAAATAAAAATATTAGTATTAGAAATAATAATGAGAAAATAAATGAGATATTTTTAAAAATATATCTATTCATCTTTCAATTGTTTACAAGTTTTGGACTCTGAAGTGTGATCTATAAGGGGAGTTCTTTGAACTCATCATTTCCTACAAATAATTCAATGATATGCTAATAAAAATTTTAAATAAAAACTAAAATTATAACATGAATATGAACAAGTTACTTGAAACTTTTCAAAAAAAAAAATAATCTATAAACCATTTCTATCGATTATGCGGAATTGTACCACAATAATTTTTTATGTCTTGTCGATACATCGTCTTTTATATATATATATATATATATATATATATATATATATATATAGTAATTACATAATATGAAAAAATATATATCTTGTTTATGACTCTCCACTATAACGTTGAATCAACAACTATCAATAAAAATAAATTAAACAACATCATGAGTACTATTTAATCAAATATAAATTAAAACAATGATAAATCATTCATACCATAATTTCTTACGTATGATCATTAACCCATTTGTTACTCTTTTTTTGTTCTTGTTTGGTAAGTTTCATACCCATGTGTTTTGTCTAACATTAGGAAAAATAAAAATAAAAATATTAGTATCCAATATAATTACAAGAAAATAAATGAGATATTTTAAGAGAAACTTCCTCTTATGATAACATTGATAGATCATTCACACCATGACAAGAAAATAATTAAGATATTTTAAAAATATATCTATTCATATTTTGATCTTACACTTTAATTTTCATTTGTAATTATGTAACTTGTCCAAGACACATTATCTATGACTCTCCACTAAGGTAAATTTTTCCTACACTTATAATAATATGAACATCAGGAATCAAGTGCACTTCAAATAATTTTAAGACTTCATGCAATACTTTTAACATGCGGAAGTTTCAATATCTTATCCTTCTTTTCTTATTGAAACGAATGCGATACTAATTCTTAATATTCAAAGGAGCAGGATAAGGATTCTTTAAGATAACTCATACTTTGGGGATGAGTATATTCAGGAGGCGATCCTCAATTTCTCCGTAATTAGTTATGAATAATTTGAAGTAAATAGACACTACGAAAAGAATAAGAGTATATGGAAGAAAATATCATTATAAAATATAAAATAATATTAATACTTTGAGTTTGTAAAAATATAATTAACTTTTGATATCATCCATATTATCTTTGGGTGAAATATAAATATATTCAGCATTCACTAAAAACTAATATCATATTGTTATCATTGGGGTTAAAAATAGGATATAATATAAAATATAATTTAAAATATCTTATATTATAATTTATATCCTGTAAGTTTGCTATCTTAGACTACTTTGGCATATAAGATAAAAAAATTAAAGATATAATAAGTTACCAATAATATTCACAAAATATTCTTTAATCTAATTTATACCAAAATAATTCATTAATAATTAAATAATATCAATAATTATTATTATTAAGTATTAATTAGCTTTAACAAACTTATATGAAATTATAATCATGATAGAAAATAAATCATATCTTTATATTAAAAATAGATTTTATTTTATAATTTTAAGCATATGTATGTCAATGACTAAATAAATATCCAGGAATAATAATTAAAATTTAATTATCACAAACAAAAATATTATATATATATATATATATATATATATATATATATATATATATATCGGCACTTGCTAGTCAACACCGATCGTGGCTAGCAAACACAATCGTAGCGACAATACTATAGGTATCAATCAAAGGTAATGATATAGTGCCAATCTAAGGCAATGACTGCTAGTCATAGGTGCCCAACAAGCTAATCATGTGAGTGATGGCACGTGTGACTTGACACAGAATCTTTTTACTTATTATATTTTGATATTTACCACTTTATATTGATTATTGTATATATGCATGTATATATTGTGATGTCCTTGGATTCGTGCAATGGGAATCGGATCGTGATTAGATCACAATAATGAGATCGATTCACCTTTAAACACAGATCCTAAATAATCCCGGTTATAGGTTACTTGAGAGGGACATCATGATAATCGGACAGACTAGTATACTGTATACCCATTCATATGATGGATGCAGCTAGTCTCATAGCTGCTCATGTGGGGACACTAGGGATACAGTACCGGTGCTCATTGGAGAATGAGTTCACTGATTGATCCGCTTTTGGAATGTTGGATGGTTGATTATGTCTTATTATCAGACAGTGATTCCATAGTCCTAGTGGTGTATTTGGTCCTTAGACTTGAGACACTAAGAATGTCCTATATGAGTGCTCCACTCTTTGATACCAGACTTATAGGTTTGGATGTCCCAGATATAGTACAACTGGTCATTAAGTGTGGCAATCGACCTTACGAGAGCTATTGAGTGTCGATAGAGGATCATCTACTCTCGACGTCATGAGAAAAATATCTCATGTATTCTTGCTCATACAAATCTCTTGCCAAGGTCATTCGAGTTGAGAGAGAAAGAGTTCTCCGGGAGAATCCGATTAGAGCGGGACTCGAGTAGAAATTGTATGGGTCTAATAGCACCATGCTCGATATACGGTCTCTGGGATATTAGATGGATGAGGGACTATAGGTGCATGGTAACTAAGGACAGACAGGTCCAATGGATTATATTCTCTTGTATCGTTTGGGGACTACGGCGTAGTGGCCTAGTACGTCCATAGTCGATGAGTCGAGTGAATTATTACAGAGATAATAATTCACTAAGTTAGAAGGAGTTCTGACATGTATGACTCACGGCCAGCTTGATATTGGGCCTAGAGGGTCACACACATATGGTAGACATTGCGATGAGTAGAGGTTCGGATATGAGATATCCGTCAGAGCTCATGTCTTATTGGATATCCAATAAGCCCCTAAATTATTGGATCCCATAGACGAGATCCAATAAGAGCCTATAAGAGATTATTGGATAGAAATTCACTAATCTAAATGGCTTGGGTAATTGGATGCAGATCGAATACCCACTAGGGGATGATCCATTAGGTTTTGATAGGAAGCCTCTATAAATAGAAGGGATTTAGAGCCTCATAAGCTATAGTCTTTGATTGCCTCTCCTATTCTCCTCTCCCTATATATATATATATATATATATATATATATAAACTCTACTTCTCGGTTGAAAGGAATTGCAATCTCATATTCTTCATGAAACAAAACACTATGAAGCTACGAAGACGAGACAACACAAACTTCCTATGAATCTAATGGCTGTTACTTCGTAAAGAAAAAACCCTTCGTCCTTCTGCAACAAAGTTGGAGGTGCAAGCCACGTACAGTTTATAGCACTCAGAACTCAATATTAGATTATTTAATAATTAGATAAGATATATATTATAAATTTGATTAATTTGAATTATGATTATAATCAATAAAAAAATTTATTTATGATAAAATTCTTTAAGAGATAATTGATAGAAGTGATTCTTCTAATTTCATAATGTCATCAGAATCTCCTAATGAAATATTAGAAATTGAGATTATAGATCTATTTTCAATTTCTTTAAGTTTCTATTCTATCGTATAGTTATTCTGTCAACAATTTCTTTTAAGTTTTTATTCTATCGTACAGTTATTCCGTGAACGATAGGATGATAAAAGAAGATGAGTCTAATTGTCCTTGCATATCGATATCATTGTAGTTTTTGGATATTACAATGGTATATTTATAGATCAAATAATTTTTTTTGGATAATATTGATATCACTATATATTACAACGATATATCGATATCACTGTAGAGATAGCTTTGACATGGCTCTAGGCGGTGTGCGTTCTGACATTAGAGAGAGAGAGATAAAGAAGAACAAGAAAATGCTTGGCGTCACTCGGCACTCAACTGACCCAAGGAAAAGAGAGAATAAAGAGAGCCATCTCAAAAAGCGGAGGACGGCTTCAAGAGTCCCACGAGAGACGCCGGTTGAGTAGTGTTTCTTCCGGAGCCCTTGTTTATTTAAAGGCATCTCCGGGTTACAACTTCCTCAAATCTCTCGCCGTCTCTCGCCCAAACGCACACGCAACATGGAGTCATCTCCTCATTACAACCCCCAAGAAAAGCTAACTGACGAGAAAGTCAAACGAGAAGCCATTGAGGTCATCAACAATTTACGTGATACGTGTTTTCTACCTACTGCAAAGAAGCTAAATCATGTGTGTGATTATTATTCTTTGCCGCTTTGATAGATATCTGAGGACAAGTCTAGAGCGAAAATTGATCCGGTTGCACTCGACGTCACTTGGGGCAACGATCCCCGCTACTGGTGCATCAACAAAAACAAACTGTAAGATCCTCCCTCCCTCTCCTCTTTCATTCTCATCAATGTGGAGAGACAACACAAGACTTTCATAAATATAATATGTGTGTTGTTGGAGTTTTAATAATAATAATAATAAAAAAAAACTTAATTAGAGAGAGAATTGAAGTCTAATAGAAGTAGCGTAACCTCCGTCAAGACTTACAGAATTGAACTTAAATATATGTACTCTTCAAAACAAAAGAAATAAAACTTTCTTATTTACCTCTTGCATTAAATTTACGTCACTCCTTTTTTTCCCGTCTCTTTTCTCTTATCTTGTCACGAGAACCGAACCGCAGGGGTTCGATCACCTTGCTCCAGGTATCGTGGCTCGAGGTAGTCGGCAAGCTGGACGGGAGTCGATTGGTGGCCGGCGAGAGGTACAAGGTGAAGTTCATGGTGAAGATGAGGGCAGACGCATTCGGGTGGAGCGGCTGCCCGGTGTACCTGATGGCCAAGGATGCCAGTGGAAAGTTTGTATGGAAGAAGGCGGATCTCAGCCTGCTTCCCTCTGATACAGAGCTCCCAATACCAGATATCCAGAGCCAGGTCCTCATCTTTACTGCCCCACCAGATCAGGTCGTCTTCGGCTTGTTCGAGATTTGGAGAGGTACATGGAAGGGAGGGCTCGAGATCGTTCGAGTCATCATCGACAAGGTCCCACCCGATAATTTTAAGTGATGATAATACATCGGATCTGACCGACACCTACTTCACATTGATTTCCATAAGGGTGGTTTCGTCGAGTGTCATGAAATCATTTCTCGCTGCGTACTGTGAATGACAGGACGAATACGATGTCCTTTGCTGCAAATAAAAATAACGTTAATATATACTGGATCATTATCTAACAACTTAACCTTTTTGAGGTTAATTATCATGTAATCAATGTGTGTATTTTTTTTACTTTATGGCCCCTCGAATGAATGAAAATTTTCGTCGATGCGTAACTATAACTCCTTCGTTTGCATTAATAATATAATGTTTACGCGGACTTGGTTGGTGGGATCCGAGGTAACATGAGTATGTGTATGATGATGGGTTGAACTGTGCCCGTTTATTCACTGTATCCATACGTAAATCCAATTAGCTACTTCAATATCCAAATGTATCCGGTATCCATGTTTTTAAACTATACCAGTCTTAGGTAACCCTTAATTTTCTTGCATGTTCTATGCTTTCTTGATATCAAAGATGGGGGGGGGCCGTCGCATTCACTCCACCCTTTTAGCCTCGGAAGAATCATATACTGCAACTTTGGAAGGAAGACCGAAGCAATCTACTATTCTTAAAGCAACTGCTCTTATTCGTTTCCTTGTTCTGAAGGATCAGTGTGTGTTGCTGCGACGCTGAAGTCCTATTCACCATTCACCGACGAGCAAAAGCATAAACACTTGCCGGTGAGAAGAATACCTTTGATAAAATCTCCAGATATTTCCTCCCATCAAGATTATCTTATCCAATTATAAAAGGACTACAAAATCTAACATTCTCTCACTTGGCCCATTAATTGGTAAGATATAAAAGAGATATTGAAAATCAAAATAAATAAAATAAAATTTATTTATTTTACCTAATTGGATTCCAAATAATTTTGAAAAGTATTTTATACATGACCATATTTTTTACAATAAGGCAATAACTCCAATAAACATAATAATACTATATTAAGTCCAACTATCAATGCGAGTCATAACGGTTGTATTTCATCAATGTTATACTCTCTTCTATGTACTACAACATTGTTAGTCTTTCCTAATATAGTCCATAATGACCCTTGTAATTTGTCTTGTCAAGACAATCTTGTTATTACATTCAACCATAATATGCATAAACATAAATGTAAATAGGATAGCAGAAACAGATAACTTTAATTAAGCAAGAAGAATGTCAATAATAGCATCCACATAAACATGCATTATCATATTCTTTATGACTTGCTCACTAGCCCCATTCTAAGAACATATTCCTTGAATATTTTACACTATAAAGTTTTTGTCAATGGACCAGCAATCATCATAGTGGTGCTCAAGTTCTCAATTGACACTTGCTATTTCTCGACTTTCTCTAACCATCAAGTACTTTATCTCAATGTGCTTGGAACCACTAGAGTACTTGTCATTCTTAGAGAAGAAAACTACTCCAGTGTTATCACAAAATATCTTCAGCGGCCTAGCAATTGAGTCGACCACACCAAGTCCTGAGATGAAATTTTACAGTCATAAAACTTGATTTGTGGCCTCAAAGCATGCCACAAATTCAGCTTCCATTGTTGATGATGCAATAAGCGATTACTTTGCACTTTTCCAAGAAATTGCCCCACCAACTAACATAAATATAAATCCTGAAGTGGACTTCCTACTGTCGAGGCAATTTGCAAAATCAACATCTGAATATCCTATCACTTCAAGTTGATCTGATCTCCTGTATGTGAGCATATAATCTTTCATCCCTTGCATATATCTCATTACTTTCTTTACAGCTTTCCAATGTTTTATTCCTGGATTGCTTTGCTTAGGTACCTATAATAGACTTCTAACTGTGCACTCATAAGGAATATTCTTCATTTGATTCTTTTCTAAGTCATTTCTTGGGCATTGGTTTTGATTGAATTTTTCACCTCTAGTAATAGGTACCTAAGCAAAGCTGCATATTAAATCTCTCCAAGATATGATCAATATATCCTTTCTGAAACAATCCTAATAATCCTTGAGATCTATCCCTGAATATCTCAATGCCAATAACATAGGCTGCCTCATTCATATCAACTATCTTAAAGTTCTTATTGAGAAATATCTTGATTTCGTGCAATAAACCAAGATCACTACTGGCAAGTAAAATATCATCCATATATAAGACCAATATAATAAACTTGCTCCCACTTACCTTTAGATATATACACTGATCAATAGTGTTTTCCTTAAATCCGAATGAAGTAATGATATTATGAAATTTTATATAGCATTGTCTGGAAGCTTGTTTAAGGTCATAAATGGATTTCTTAAGTTTACAAGTCCAATTTTTTTTTCCCTTTTCAATGAATCATTCAGGTTGTTCCATATATATTTCATCATCCAGATCCTCATTCAGAAATGCTGTTTTCACATCCATCTGATGCGACTCAATATCATAATGAGCTACTAATACCATGACGATTCTTAATGAGTCCTTTCTTGAAACTAGAGAAAAAGTCTCATTATAGTCAATGTCTTTCTTCTGAGAAAAACCTTTGGCCACAAGTCTGGCTTTATATCGTTCGATATTGCCTGTTGAGTCACGTTTTGTCTTAAAGACCCATTTACAACCAACTCTTTTACAATTATCGGGCAATTCAACGAGATCCCAGACATCGACCATTGATTTTAACTCTTCTTCCATTGCATCATGCTATTTTTCAAAATCGTTACTTTCTATGGTTTATGAAAACGATAAGGGATCTCTTTTTATTCTTATATCATAATCTGATTCTTGTAGATATACCACATAATCATCAGAAATGACATGTTTTCTTTTCCTTTGAAATCCAAATTTGTCAATTGTGATTGTTATTTTTGTCAATTATGATTGTTAATCATCAACGGCGACATCAATATCATGTGAGAGTTCTTCGATGTTATTTTTTGTTATTCACCCTCATCAATACTCTCATTGATTTGAGGAACAAAAATCTTTTGAATAGAAGATGATATGAGAAAATTAACTTGAATCTCCTTGATATCAAAATTAATCCTTCAAGATTTTTCACTTGATTTCGACAAGCTCTAAGAATTTTACATTACTAGATTCTACTATCCTCATCGTCTATGAACAATTTGTTTAGAGCTCATCAACAGTCTCCAAGCTTAACGACAGCAACACCTCGCTGTCTAGAGGACCTGAACTTTCACATCAGAGTAATCATTAGACCCAAACCAAGATTTTGATAATACACCTCCTGCAAGTGCATTTTGACCTAATGACACTTATGACTAAGCAAATTGAAAGATAATTTTAGAAAATGAAAGAAATAAAATCTAAATAAGTCTGCAAGAAAGGGATATCACTAAACTCAAAATACGTCCATGCATAAAATTTCAAAACAAATGCCTATTTTAACACTCTAGAACATTTTTCCTTTAGTTATTCTCAAGAAAATTATGGTTTGATTTTGATTAATAGCTGAATAATTACTAATGTAAACATCAAACGGCTTCTACTATGTACATGATTTTATTTTGATCAATAGGCGTATACTTCCTGCACATGTATCTGATAGGTAAGGTGCGTCGATACAGTAACTATTTACACTGTACATTGTTTGTTCTAGAATGTTAGCTCAAGTTTTATATACATGGCATTTTATATTACAATGCATCCATGGTTACACTGACTGCTCTGACTTCAACATGCTGTCCTTTGCTTTGAGGGTGCACAAGAACAGTAGCCTCGACCTTCTCCATTGATTGCACATTGTTACCGCAAGACACTGATAATGAGCCCACCATAGGTGGAAGATCAGCTGGTTTATTATCTTCGTCGGCGACGGTTGATATGATCTCCCATTCTTCCTTCAGAGCAGCTACCTGCATGCTTTTCTCTGTATGCCTCTCGATCTCGAATGCTGTGGGCAAAATTACATAATCATTGAGAGCATTGTAGAAAGGATCTGGCTCTCCTGCCTTCAGCCAGTGCTTCAATATTCTGAAAACATGTCGGTCGCATATTATTCCTCGATGATCAGCAGGAACTCCAACTCTTGCTGCTGCATTGAGCCCATCGGCCTGCAAGATAGCAGCACTCATGATCAGATTTTACCAAATAATCATATCTGTATTGTCACATAGTAAGCAAAAATAAGTCTGGTCCCAGTATCTGGTTTCAGCATAGTGCATCAATTTGACATTCTAGCATTTGCTTGATTTTTGCATACAAATAGGAATTCATGTCACAATGGCATTCAAAAGTTCAGTGCTCATATGACACAGAAAAATAAAATTATTATGTATAATAAGTTTATTTATGCAACTACAGTAGAAACTGGGCATTTATGCCTGCATAAAATCGTATATCTTCGTCTCCAAAGCTACCTTGCAATCATCCTGCCGTTGTTTGTATAATGTTTTATGCTATTTGCTTGTATCATATTTCATGACACAATAAAATAGTCATGCAATTTGTGATGATTATTAAAAATACAACTTGCCATACCTTTGCTGATTCGGCAGGAACTGTTCCATCACCATTAACGCAAATATACTTAGGCTGCAAATGATAAAATGAGACTTATAATGATTTTTCATACTGTTAGTTGCAGTAATATAACAAAAATTGTAAATAAGGTAGCTTAAGGAACAAATAAAACCCATATACTTCAAAAGTGTCTAAAAAGATCAACCACATGGACATGATACGAATGAGTTAGAACAGATACTCAAATAATGTGATGAATGGGTAAGATGTGTTTAAATCAAGGTAGCGGGCAATCCGCTCGATATAACGCTTGATTGCAGCGAGGCTGAGGGAGAAGCGTCAAAGAAGGAAGAAGAAGGAGAGGGCATACGAAGAACAGGGAGAAGAAAAGGGAGAATCGGGAAAACCTCGACGCGAACTTGTTTTCGTGCCCTTTCTCGATCCCAATCCGACGCCGCCCTCCCTCGACGATCTCGATCCAAGAGGTAACGGCAAGGAGAGTCATAAAGAGGAGGATTTGGAGGCACGGGGATCAAGGGAAGAGGCGGTCTCCTTCATCGCCTCATTTGTGATTATGTAGCCGTCTTCTTCGCTGCGTTCTTTGTCGAAGGCTTTAGGACTTCTGGTTGACATATACTATAGCTTTGCTCACTCAATGCCATTGTAAGTTTAATTTGTTCCAGTTGTTGTAACTCATCATGTAAATGGACTTTATGCTTAACTTTTACATATGTTATGATTTACAGTTGCACTCTCATTATCTGGCAAAAGAATTATATAATGAATGTTTTCTTTCTGGAAACATCTTTGATTTGGCATGCATCAATTATATTGCTTTCATCTGCCTGAGCACATTTCTCCTCTTTGAATCAAACAGACTCCAATATACAAGGATAACAAGTTCTATCCCATCTTGATCATGAGATTCATATAGTTGCTGGTGTAGTTTGGGTTTCTGTATTGCTATTTTGACTTCAAAATCTCACAAATTCACCTTGTCTCCATCACTTCAAAATAATTTCTTGCTCTTGTTAAAAATCAATCAGCTGGCAGTGTTGTTTCTTCATGGATAACTTCTAAGTTTTGCATTATTATTTAAATCAAGGTTTGAAATTTCGTATCGTACCAGTGTACTGAGCTTTGCTCGGTATGGTACGGTATGTTGTATCGAGCGGTATGCCAAGGCATATCGAGTGGTACGCCTAAATATATATATAATTAATATATTAAAAAAAATAAAAAATCAATATATAAAAAATATTTCAAAAAGGCGTATGTAGCCTCAACGACGATGCCTCCTCTTCTCCTTGTTGCCTCGTCTGCAACATTCGGCAAAGACGTCGAAGGCCGTAGACGTCTCTAGCTTTTGGCGAAGAACGTGGTGAAGGCCGCAGACGTTGGCTGGGTGATGCAACCACCTCTGACAGAGGTACAACCGCCTGAGCTCGGTCTCCGAGCTCTGGCTGGGCGGTGCAACCGCCCTAGTCAGGCGGTGGCACTACCTGAGCTCGGTCTTCGAGCTCTGGCAGGAGGTGCAACGCCCCTGACAGGAGGTGGCACCGCCCAGAGGCTTAGTCTTCGAGCTCTACCAGGCGGTGCAACCGCCCCAGTTCGGCGGTGCAACCGCTAGACCCCGGAATTCCGGGAATTGATAGTTTTGAGCTCAAAATTTAAATTGGGTTGGAGCCTATAAATACCCCACCCTTTCAGCAATGAAAGGGCAACAAAAAAAAACACCGAAATCCTGATCTTATTCTGTGATTTTTAGAGCTCAAAAGTATTGTAAAGGCCAAAAGTTCTTCTCCCTCTTTTCTTCCAAGTTCTGATCTTTCAAGAGAGGAGAGAAAATTCTGTAAGGGTTGTCTCCTAAGCCCGTCAAAATGAGTGAAACTGTAAAAGGGTGGTTGGCTTGGATGTGGTAGCCGTTTCTCAGGCTCCCTCTCCGGAATCGAACCCTAATTCTCCGTCACCCGTCACCACCATGGTAGGCCCCTATCCTACCATCGAAAGTTGGCAGAAATTTGAATGATGCGTCGCCGGCACGAGGGCCGTGCGATCCGTCGAGTTATCATGAATCATCGGAGCAGCGAGCAAAGCCCGCGTCAGCCTTTTATCTAATAAATGCATCCCTTCCGGAAGTCGGAGTTTGTTGCACGTATTAGCTCTAGAATTACTACGGTTATCCGAGTAGCACGTACCATCAAACAAACTATAACTGATTTAATGAGCCATTCGCAGTTTCACAGTCTGAAATAGTTCATACTTACACATGCATGGCTTAATCTTTGAGACAAGCATATGACTACTGGTAGGATCAACCAGGTAGCACGTCCTCTACAACGCCAAGCCCAACATGCCGACCCATTACCACAAGGGAAAGGGGGGCAACGATGGGAAGGCCGTCATCCGTCAAAGGGCGACTAAGAAAGCCAACCGATCATGTGCCAAGAGTCCGAAGACCCATGGTACATTCTTATCCACTGCATCCAAGAGCACTCACGTGAACACTGGAGCCACTCGAAACGAGAGGTCTGAGACATGCCATCGTTCGAGGAGACACAAGGTGCACGGACATCGACACTCCTCACGGATAAGTATTGGTAAATGGCTATGAATGGACAAATTTGCTGAACACATAATGATGGATGAAGATCAGCATCATGAGGATGAGCACAGCATATTAATTATGTGAAATCCAAGTTAAAAGAGATGAATGTGAAGTAACCAGCAGGGTAGAGAAAGGCAGCATATTCATAGCAGCAGACGATGCTGTTAGAATACAACACAATGTAGAATCGTAGATGACCATCTTTATTACAAGAAATTGACAAGCGCATGACAAACATATTCTACTAAAATGTTTCAAACTTGACAGAGGAATGACAAACATATCAAGGGGAGGAAAGCTGAAATAAAATGGATATGTGAAAGGGGTAAAACCTAATGATCCAATGATTGTTATTCCTAAGAGGTATACATTAACAGTGACCTCAAAATAAGGTTAGTCGGAAAGCATTTTAAGAATTAAAGTGAACCATTGAGTTGTAAAGACATTTACACACGATAATACAGAGTGTCCAAATTTAAGGGAATGAAAGGCACATATAGCTAGCCCAAGATAAGGTTTCACAAAACAGGACCTTAAAGCTAATAAATGTGTCTACAGTATAGGATATTCTATGAAGCTGAAGGACAAGTCTAAATGATTTTAGCCACATATTTATTGGCTGAAGTGAGTATCATAACTGTCATCTATTTTATCGAGCTGCAAGCATTATAGCAGATATTTACATAGGGACTTCTTTCTATTTTACTTTCTTTTTTGTTTTTGCTTTTTTTATAAACGATTCGACTTGCAGTTGGTGATAATATATGAATCACCACCAAGGACTAGCAAATTCCTCACCCAAGAACTTTCTCATGCACAAGTCATTTGAAACTAAACATACACCTTATATGGGTCTTGATATACTCTCATCCTCTTAAGCCTGGTTTATTTTCAAAAGAAAGTAAAGTCACAAACATCATTATTAGTGCAAGGTCATCTTCAAAATTCTGTTGCTATAACTCATGATGAAACAGAAATTGTAACTTTTAGTTCCTAGATTCTACAAGTAGTTGAGATCTTTACATGAACACATTAATTTTGGACTAAACATGTCACGACTTGGCCCGAGGGAAAACTGACCCATTAATTCGATCAATTTAAACAACTGGCCCAAAAATACTTAAACTCAAATTAGTAGTAGGTTCATTTAGTCCTATACACAATCACACACTTATTCTCCAACTTCCAGTGCAGGACTAGATGGGGATGTCATAACTTTAACATCCTTGTCAAAGCCCAAGGTCCAACTCATAACTTGAAATTATAATTATTACATGGTTCATAAGGTGGCGGGTTCACCTCATGATATGCCACCTCCAGCCCCACCATCAAGAGCTATTTCCTAGTAGGGTAAATCCGATATGATACTATTTGTCATAATCCAACCCAATGAGAAACCAACCCATAACTTGATGAACCTAAACCATGCAAATGCTTAACCTCCGATTAACAACAATAAGCTCATCTAGCCCTATATACAATCACATCCATCCTCCCACTTCCAATGTGGGACTAGATTCGGGTGCCAGGAAACGTATTATCAAAAGATGCCATGCAAGCAAAATCTATTAAACATGGATACTTTGAATTGCTTGCCATATCCATGTTTGCAACAAATATTTGTTAAATACAAAAATTATAGGATACTTTTGGATAGTATCAAATACTTTTTGACATACGTACTTATGTTCTAGTGAAATAGCTAAGTGATACATCAAGGGCACTTCATTCATGGATGTAATATGGGAAAAGCTTAACTGTTCTTGAATGATTATCTTGTGATCAGTCAAAACGATTATATAACAAATTTATGTAATACTAGATTGAAATAATCGAACATCATATATGATTAATGAAATTAAAATAATGCTCTTGATTCATTTACGTTATTATTATCAACGTACTGCATCAATATCCATGCAACTGGATCAGCATGCAGGAGAAGCTTTTCAGTCAGTTAAGTGTTTCAGCCAAACTAGACAAAATGGCTATGTTTTCAGTCAAAACATACAAAAATCTCACTGGTAATGATTTAGTCACTGAATTGATCTAATCCTTCTATGTTGGCTCACTGTGCAACATGGGCAAAATGGTGATGCCCATACCCTCTGTTTGCTCAGTCTTCCTCCATAGTTCACAATATCTGTGCTCAGACTCTCATGTAGACTCCAAGAATCTCATCTCCAAATTCAATTTTCTTTTCTACCAAACTTGCATAAGCTGCTACCAACAATATCTAATTCCACATGTTAATTGCATAGACCCCTGTTGTAATTTCATTAATTTCAAAATACTCTAGTTATTTTGTACAGCATATCTTATTTAAAATTGTGCATCATTGTTGAAATTTTTTTTATCACTTAAAAACATTTGTCCTCAATTTCATGAAGCAAAAAAAATTAGTTACTCTGCACAAACTATTGACAACCTCATGGTTATTGATTTCAGGTTAAATTGTGAATTAACATTCCGTAAGAGAAAATAACCTGTGCTGAAACAAGTTGCTCTGTGTCTGAAATTGGTGATTCCTGATTCCCATAACTGCAAGCAGAGCATAATATCAGTAACTTAAAGATGATGGTTAAGAAAACACACTTCCAGAATTTCCCATAAAAGTAGCTCCTGTGGCAGCAAGCTTATACTATTGTTGTAAGCATTGAGTATATGGTTATTATATACTGCCAATCTGCCATAATATCCAGAAAAAGACTAACTTCAATATTGTTTTACAGAAAAGAAACATAGAATATGTATTTTGTTTTTTTCACTGATTTTTATGCATATATAATCAAGATTGAGCATGATTTGTCTTAACACTATTATATATTTACTTAGATGAGTCTCGATTTAGCCTCATTATATATTCACTTAAAATTCAGCTCAATTCTGAAAATAGTTATGGTTATAACCTATGTCAAGCCTTTGTTCCTCAAAATTGCTTCTTACAAAGCTTAATTAGTTACTCAATCAGTCTCAATTGCAAGATGAATATCTGAAACAGGAGAATAATTCCAGGTCTAACAATTTCAAACACAACAAGAGAATAATTCTGGGGCTCTGTTGAGCATGCTAAGACCCTTGGTTTAGGATCTTATGTCTAGTACATGCAACTAGATGGTACATATTTCAATTCCCAAGTTGGACTGTGACAAGTAGAAATTATAATTAGCAAAATCTAAAAACCAATCAATTAGGCTGGCAAAGTTAAGTTGTATATCCAAAATACAAACCCTAAAACTTGAAACAAGAAGTCTAAACAACATGCGAAAAATCAAGGAATGTTAACAGGATATGAGAGAGCATACCAGATGCTATGTGGTGTGTCATTATGAATCCCATATATATTGTAAAATTTTACTGCTTCCGGAAGCTTAGCACGAGATAAAATTTCATGAGTTTCATTGGCCCATTTCAGAATTTCTAAATTCAACGGTAAAGGAACCTGCATGCTTCCATAAGCAACCTGCTAAACCCAAGGTCAAAATCAGAATCTATAAGTGAATAAAGAAAGAACCTAATTACTCATATAAATGTCACTGACTTTGTATGGTATCGTAGAATTATTTTCTAGACTAGAAGTTATAAATTTCTTCTTACATCTATAACTTTGTGAAATAAATTTATCTTTCTATAAAATCAGTTAACATCTGTTATTTAATTAAACTAGAAGCTTATTATAAGTTTTCTTGTTTGGTTCAGTTTGTTAACAAAGAGAAGAGAATCTCTACCGAGTTAATTGCAACTTACTCTCTGGCGGTTTCATATTTCACATTCTTTTCAATTTTTTTCTTCATTAGGTAATGGTAAAAGAAAGAAATTTTATTTAAAGGGCTCAAAGAGAAATCAATTGTGCCCGGTTCTCTTCACCTCTTTCTAATTTTCTCCCACTTGTTGCATTAAAACAGGAGAATCCAATTCTCTCCATCCAATAAAGCTGTGAAGGAATTTAGTTGACAGGTACTGCATCATAATCTGAGCGATCAGTCATGCCTTACCGTATTTTTTGCAAGAGCCTCGTTCATCAAAGTTATAGCTTCTAGAGGCTCATATGACTCCAGCAGAATACTGGATTTTCCAGAACCATCATGCTTCTGTCTCCACATTTGCAAAAGAGGAACATCTTCCCAACAAAAGTTGGGACAGGCCATCAACTCATAAATGGATGGGCATTCAATAAGCTGAAACAGAAGGCACATTAGCTCATAAAATCCAACCTAACTTCTCAAATCTACTTAAAATTAGTTTGTAGTACAGGAGAATAACATAACATATGATTGCATTCATACAGACTTACACCTAATGATTTATACATTATCTACCTACAATATACTAGAAAAGTACAATGAATAATAAAATCAAGACTAAAAACCAAGAATAACATCCCAACAAAACTGATCAGATAATATTAAAAGTAAAACTACAGGAGAAGACCATATAGATGATATAGAGTGAAAAGACCATTTATATCAATATTTGATAATAATAATAATAATAATTTACAAACAAAAAGCAATTCAACCACTATCAGTAGCAAATGAAAAAATGAACTTTTGCAGCGGGTGCTGTTTCTATGCATTTCAATTTCGCATCTCGAATTATGGTGAAAATTTATATACATATGCACAAATGCTGCATCTCAAGCCAAGAATAGTTGCACAACACTTTTTATTTCTTTCTCCAATAAAATGCTGAGTCCGGCAGAACTGAAGGGTATACAATGAAGGTATTGTCTTTGTTCTAATTGACAATAAGAATAAGAGAATCATGATCAATGATCTCGGTTAGAATGCTTTTATGATTCTTAATTTTGTAAATTATGAACGTATAAGTTACAAAATTCAATTATTTTCATAAGATGATTTTTAGTCCTACTCTGATGTCACACTGAGTCCTAATTCAGCTACAGTATGGTCTGTAGAGGTTGTATGGACATTGTGATTCAAAATATAGGAATCACACACAATTGTTAAAAGATTAAAAGGAATTATAGGTGCCGATATACTTCTTGTCTGGTGAAAACCAGGTACAGTGACCTTACTGGGCAAAACAGTCCTACAGTAGACTTGACAAAACAAAATCATCCACTGCACATACTGATCAGTTTTCAGCTGCTAAATACCGATCCATAACAACCAGTTCAGATGATATTTTAAACCTTAGTCTCTACCATCAGTTTTTAAACTTTATCCAACTAATATTAATTGACACTGATCCTTGTACAGATTTTTAATCTTATACCATAATGCCAACATAATACAACTCAGTCAAGGCTGCATCGTCCAACAGATGCAGCACAATGTTCACTGCTACATTGTAAAACTAAATGACCAGCAAAGAAAGACCAAACTGCCTTTTTTGAATGCACATACTGTTAGGCATTTAATTCTGACTTTTAGGTTCAATTGGCATCCAAATTTGATTTAATTAGCCAAAGGTTTCGTTAAAAATCACGTATTAAAGGAGAAGCTAAATTGTCCTTTAAGCAATAAAAATTCATAATTACAGAGAGAACATACCAGAGAGATGTTGCCTCTAATCAACTATTCAAATATAAATGATGATAAACTAATCCAAGGAACAAAGACGAGGCAGAGTTAAATGATTAAAGGAATAAAGAAATGGAGTGGGAAAATATACCAGTTGTTGCATGCTCCATTTGGTGATGAAAAAGTTTCCCTCCCACCCTTCCACGAAGGACATACCATTCAAGAGACCAGTTGTTATATATCCAGGTGCACCTGTCCATACAATAAATGAAGTATACCTAAATATACTCATAAATTTGTGCAACAATGATGTCGATTAAACAAAAGCTGTTAGTGCCTTGATCAATAAGGCATGAGGAACTCCTTAAACCAAGTAACATGATAGTTCTGATGAAATGAAAAATATGCTGGAAAGAGTTGTATTACTAGAGTTTCATTCTTGAAAGAGCATAAGATAGTCCGCTACATTATGTTTACAACTAGATGAAAGCTTCTTTTCAAAGAATCTGATAATCGTGCAAGTTACATGAGCATTGGGTTCTTGTCATGTCAGACATTATAACACTCTGACATCATAACAACCACAGTAAGAATATTCTCTAAATAATTTTGGTTGCATAGTGTAATTTATTTTAACCTAGAACAGTGCCACAGACAGAAGTTCTCATTGAACTCACAACAATTTTTAATCATTTACCCTTTTGTCCATATTATAAGGACTAAATTAGATATTTTATGTCACTGCAACAGAACTCAAAAGCTATCCAGCACTTGCGGTGAAAAAAGATGATCATTTTAGGACTAATGACAAAAGGGCAGCCACCATCATACGCAATAAATATAGCTGGTTTCCCAAAGTTTAAATATGATTCACAGTGAACATATCAAGTTTTTGGGATACATCACATCCCTTCGTTTTTGAGGCACCTCCCTTGCTTAAAATCTTGAATATCCCTTTGAGGTAAGGATAATACATGAACACAATCTTTTTCCAACCATAGATGAGATCTTAAAATTGTGTTCCTTGCACAAAGTCTCCAATCTAATCAGATCCACTTTTGTCAATAATCATATTGGATATGATTGGTTTACATCTCAAATAGAACTACAACAGATTATAAACAAACGAAAATTAAGGAATGCACCAATACTCTTAGTGATACTCTGCCACTTACAAGCACTAACTCATCTATTCCATAAGAAAATCATCAGATATCACCAGCATAGGGCAATTATTATAATACAAATAGCCTAAAAACCCAATAACTTGCAGTTCCAAGCCCTAACAACAATCCGTGATGCATACATCCAAGTTATATCCACACAGAAATGCACCATCATTATGTCTTTCTGACCATTGTGGTATCACAATTTCTTCAACTTAAATCCCTATCATACTAGGAATACTGTAATACATATTGCATAACATATAACCCAAAAATCCTCTTTTCAAATTCCAACGTGTGACATCCAAAAGAACAAACCCTACACATGTTGCTCGTCTCAGGATGCATTAGTCTACACGAAGGGGTCCATATGGCAGTTAAGCTACCATTTCTCAAGGTCTAGGTAATTTATCAACCAGAAAACGCTTTGGAGAGGATCTTACCAACGAATCATTCATATGGACAATCATTATTTCCTCATCTCTTGACATAAGACTACTAGAATTTTCTTTGCTTTCTATTTAGTCTGATGTTCAAGTTCACACTATTTCAGTCAAGGCATCTACAGGTTCAGTTTGCCTTGGGACTCGCAAATTCAACAAGAAAAGGTACTAAAATAACTTCTTAACTGAAGGCTAAATCTTAGGACTCTGGTCATTTCCAAGGCAATCCGTTGACAGGAACTTGAAGAAATCAACAATGAGATCCATAACACTGAAGGGAGTCAACGAGAATCAACCAGCATTTGACATCATTTTTCAATAAAGTAGTTGTTAGGTTAAGGATCATGCCTATCAGGTTATACTTGCACTTCTTATAGCTGCTCTGCTGCAAATTCAGACTAAAAACAATGCAGCCACAAAATTTATATTAGAACATAATAGATCAGAATATGGGAAATTCTTCACAGGCCTTATCATGTCCATGCCTCATTTATACAGGCCCAAAACACAAGAAGAATAATGACACAACATGTGGTAATAACTTCCTGAAGGAGGTAAAGGAAAGGGTCCAGCATCTTTGCTAAACTATCTAAAGAGGAAGATGTCCAAGGTTTGCTCTCACCATTTTACTAGGATCTCCTGTATAGGATGGGTCATTGCATGCGACATAATTATCTAAGCATCCAACAAGAAGAAAGCACCAAGTATTATTTACTTTCAAATCCTATGCTACTAAAAACTCAAGATATGAGCAGTAGAGATAATCATTCAAGTAATAAAATACAAAAATATAGTGCTTGGCCATGACAGAATACTCAAATTGTCTTGCAAGTTTGAAGTCTTTTCTGAACTACACTTTTCCTTTATACAGGAAACATGAACAAGGAGCAATTAGAAAAGATATCTTCTCACGTATTAACGATAAAGCAAATCTAACTAGAAAAGGTTAAATAGTTGGTCAAATAGATACTTCAAGAAGAAAAACAGTCATCATTCTCAATAACTACTAGTTCCTTTATCGCAGATAACCTCAAATGGTACACTTCAACTTCCACAAATAGTCTAGTTTCTAATGTAAGCACTAAGACCACAGAGTTCAGAATTCATCTATGTTTTCCCAGTCAAAGTAAAGCAGAATTTACAAATATGCTAAGGAATTGTACCTTGAAATGGTGCAGCAATTGCAATCCAGCTCTTCACATATTTCTCAAAAATCTAAGAAATGTCACATAATTGTAATTTGTAAATAATAGAATCTCTAAATAATTGCCACAAAGAGTAAAGGGGAAAAAGCTTATTTGCACAATAGAAGAATTACAAGGACTGTTGGCTTAATAGCAAAGAGTATTCTTACATCACTGTGAAGGCACATGAAACACTTCACAAGCAGCCCTCCCATTGAGTGGGTTATAATATTCATCTTCTTTCCACCGGATGACACACATACCGATTCTAGCTTTGCAGATAACCTATCTAGAGTTTCTTGAAGCCTGAAAGAAAAGTATGTGAAAATGTTAATAGCTATAATCCCCATAGTAGAATCAAGTAAATCAAATTTCCAAGATAAAATGGCAATTATTAGATCAGATTTTTTTTCCTTGGAAAGCTATCATGCTGGTGAAGTGATTTATTTTCATTGTTTCCAGTGCATCCCATAACTAAAGTTAGTTGGGTTTCCTCATATTTGGTATTGGGTAAACACTTTCTTTTTGTGAAACAGCCCATAGAGCCCAGAAATATGAGCAGTACTTATGTAATCACAATTCTTTTTTGCCTCCTGGTAGATATGACACGGATGGAGTTATTATACATGGCATTTCCAACCTTTCAAATTTATGATTAGGATGCTCCAAGACTATTAAATTTCTTATCAATAACCATAAGTATACTGCAGCCTGGTCGAACTTAAGAAACAAAAGAGTCTCTACTAAAATGTTCTTTGCAACCAGGACTATGATTTGAAAGTCAGGATCCTGACTTATATGACACACTGTTCAATTAGTGGGTACCTGTGCTGATGAAGAAAACATATCCTCATTATCTTGATCAAGTTCCAAGAAGCAAGAAAGGAAGAATACATAAGCAAGAATGAAAAAGACTAAAGCAAGTGATAGTGGAGCAGAACCATGAGAACATGCCAAAAAGAACAGTAAAGGTTGCAAACTAAAGATAAGAGGAAGCAAGATAAATAGGCATCCGTATAATGATGGTACAAAAGGAAAAATTTTGAAACCAAGAGGAAAAAATGGCCAATATCGGGCAATAACTAAGAGAAGGTGTTGCACAGAAAAATTGAAGAATGGAAGGTTTGGCAAGTCAAATGGTACATGATGCTTTGTCTTCTTTGGACAGCTGACATAAAGATCAGAAAGAAAGGAGTTGAATCTGAACATAATCTGGAGTGTGCCAGAATTGCCTCTAGGATGACCCCTCCAAACAAAACCACCTTCAACGTTCAACTTACATCAGGAGGAACCTAAATTTAGCCAAGGCAAGGAAAAAGTGGAACATAACTAGGAATCATGGAAAGGGCTATACTTAAGAGGGAGGGAAGATGTCTGCTAATGGAAATGAGGTTTCAAGCAACTTTCATCGACGAGATGTCCCCGTCGATGAAGACCTAGATAAAGTATAGCAAGATCAGTGGATGACCTTTCACACAAGGGAGGTAGGGATGATTAAGCTATAAAACAAAAGCATAATTCTCCTCATTCACTAGGTCCCTAGCAAATTGTGTCCCATACTGAGGATGCCCAAAAGTGACATGAACCTTCTTCATGCACTTATGACAAGAAAAGGCACCAAGACCCAAGCATTTACAGTAAACATTATATGAGGGTTGTATGCAGCAAAAGATTAAGTTTATCATAATCTCAAAGGATATGACTAAAACAAGAATTGATCCTATTAAGCCTCTTTGAGACCTTATTCCATTATTTATCACATCGACATGACATAAGGATGAGGGATTTCGTCATTATTTAATAATGATACTGTTATTCAAATCCCATCTCTATGTTCGGATTGATGGAAGAGCTATTTTGCATCCCTATTCCCTCGTCACAGAACAAAATGCATATTACATACTACTAGCAAAGACCAAGAAATATAATCTCGAGCACTTACAAAACAATTTACTCAATCATAGTAATATTCACAAAAAAATATTTCAGGTAAGCAGCTGCTATCATGGTTTAGTATAGCCATTGTATTACATTCATAGAAGATGCTACAGCAACATGATGGGTGAATAATTTTCTAAATTGCTTGTGGTGGATTATATGGTAGACAAAATAAACAAGGTTTTAAGAAACAGCCAATGCAAAGTCTCGGTCAGCTTATGGATGGTACAATACCTGGACACGATACAGTATCCTTCAGTTGCTGATGGTAAAAAAAAAAATGAAGCAATGATATATGTCAGTCAAACTGGTAGATTGTTAGTGGGGCATACCAGTCTTCATGGATCATATTTGACCCCATGCATATAACTGCTATTTCAATTACAATATAGTTCTAACCCCATTTTATTCACTGAAATGATTTGGAACAACTTGACGACTTTGGGTCTTGGATTTCCCCTAATTCAATACTATTGCTTGAGAAATTAAAGAAAATAGATATAGCAGTCCTATAACATAATGTGAATATAATGTGATTGTCCACATCTGTATCACCATTTAATGTCATCTATTATCATTGATGTTTCGCATAAGATTCAATCTTTTTTTTTTCCTCATGTGATGTGTGAAATAGTGGCGTGATGGGATAATTAAACTATTAACTTTGTTTGGCCTAAATCACTAGCCAAAATGCTTTATCTGAAGTTGACAGTACTACACCCATCAGACACTTATAAGCTAATCTTATTATTGTCTACTTCCGATGTGGGATTAATCAAGGTGTTACAAACTATCCAACTTAAGGATTTAGCGTCCTCGTCAAAGCCTGGTACAACCCAGATCAAACCCTAGCATAGTGCATGAGTTATAGCCCAATAGTGGCTCCACACCATGACTTGTCCATGCCCCTCGCCACGCCCAACACTAGGTTAGCTTTAATACCAATTGTCACGATCCGACCTGATAGGATAACTAGTCTATTAACTTCGTTTGGCCCAAACCACTGGCCAAGATGCTTAGGCTGAAATTGACAGTAGTACACTCATCAGACGCTTATAAGCTCATTTTTGTCTTACCCACTTTCGATGTAAGACTAATCAAGGTGTTGCATAGGTTTTTTAAATTTTATTGTAAAAAGAAGCTCTTCGTTAAAGACTACAAATATTGATCGATCACTATTTAATGTCTTAGTCATTATGCTATCCACATAAACTCACTATTGTTATCTATTTCATTTTACTGGTGCCATAAACAAATACATTCAATAACTAAGAAAATCTATTGCGAGTGAATACAGGAAAAACTACAGAGTTTCCATGTCTTATATTGCTGCATAATGAATATCATAGAAGTAAAGATTATACAACATGCAAACAACACCTAAACCATGTAGTAACCTAGTGTAAATTCCCATTTAACTTTCCATGTGGACATGCATGAATACATACATGCATATGCTAATGTCTATGCATACATATATAAGTTTGTAACTATGTGCTTCTATATTTACAAATATACTTTTGTATACTTTACATAGGTATATATATACAAATATGCATGTAGGTGCAGAAGCATATACTTACGTATGTATATGTCAATAGATATATGAAGTCAAGTCTGATATATAGAAATCAGCAAATACATTTTCACGAGAATGTTCCAAGAGAACTTCAGAATATAAATGGAAAAACACACTTAAGGCAAGTTGTTTGTAAAGCAATTTCTGAGTCACTTGTGAATGGAAAAGCATATTTGAGAAGGGTTGTTTAAAAAGCAACTTCTGCGTGGCTGACCTATTACTCTGTCGAAAATCATATCCAAACCCAAAAAGGGTTGTGCCCTCTTGGTAACCCCACGTTATCATCTGCTCTATCATGTCATGATAATAGCAAACCCCATCCCGTCCCACAATCTACAATACATAAAAAATTTAAATTGATTACACAACCAGAACAACATATATATATATATATATAGGGAGGAGAAAGGAAGCTGATGTCACATTCTCAGCTTATAGCTTATGAAATAAAAGCTGCAAGTCTTAAAGAAGAGACACTCAAATACCATGTCTGGGTCCAAACAATCAATTGCATATAGTCCATATCTATCTTCAGGAACCATAATTCTTGATTTTTCATCAAGTGAAATTGTCTTCCCTGCACATTGGAAATCAATTACATATTGCTTAGTTCACCAGTAAAAAAATGTGCTTGTAATAACTAGAAATGATTGTGTTTATGTTGCAAGTTTTAACCATTGTAATGCCTAAAACGATATTGATTCAGCTCCACAAAGGACACCAGAATAAGATTCAAGCTGCATATAGCCAGAGAATTACTTGGTCCACCCTAACAAAGTCTATCATAGCTGGATCATACCATGCCAAGCAAGATAATGTATGTGCATGGATGAACACCTGCAGATAGACAAAATTTGTACAAAATCTGTACAACTACATTATAGATGGCTTCTGTAGTCAGAAAAATATGGTAAAGCACAACTAATAGGAAGAGAACATGGCATTTTTCCTCCAGTTGCACCTGTAAAGAGTAGTAGCCCACAAACTGGGTGGACCGTACGATCTGAAACTTACCAGCTTGCTTCAAAAGTGGCATGCAGATTGCCTCCTACTATCAGATTCAGACTGAGGCTCACCATCCAATTTGGATCAAAAACTGTAAGCCAGTTTTAATTATTAAAGAGAACAGGTACCTGATGGTGAGCCTACCAACTAGAACCCATGTCTTTTAAAAAATATATTTATTTCAACTTTTGATAGCTTTTTTTTTCTTGTTTCCTCCCTCCCTCCTCCCTATCACCCTTCCTTTCTTTGATATGCTCTCCCCTCCAAACTTGACCACTTGCTAGTATCATGCTCAGCATGGACTGGTGATGCTAAAAATGTTAAGTTCCAATACATGTAGAACATCACACTGTCTTCCCAAACTGGCTTAGTCATGCCGCATGAAGTACCAAGATAACTAAAGAAATTTAAAAAGGTAGTTGTTACCCGGAAAAGAAAAGAAACTAAACAAGCAACATCATTGTGCATATTCTTTTAACTTTTTATTGTTTTTGACAGTGCCTTGATGAGGTAACAATGTCACTTTCTAAAATATTGGATGAATAAAAATGGATATGCCATCATATTATTTGCATTAAAATATTGGATAACTAAAAACAAATGATCAACATAATTTTCCAGCATTTAGAAACTTTAGAACTTTCTTATTTCAAATTACTGCATTCAAAAACAGAAAAATTCCCAATGATTCTAGCATCATGACCAAGGCCTATATTTCTGGACTTCAATTCAAGCAAATAAAACATAGAAAACATCTGCAAATTTTACTTTCCATCATCACTCTTAGTCCTTGACTCCTTGATACTCAACTTATTCACATTGTTTTAAGCAAGCTTGGTTCTCATGGTTCCTCGAAGAACTAGTCATCAATTTACTAAAATTAGCATGAGAAATAATTCAAGAAATACCAAACAACTACCAGGTCTTTTAACATGTAGGAGAACATTTTCAACCTAACCAGATAGCAAACTCACAATAAAGAGATTTTCTGTGAGTAAAAGATTCAGAATTGAACCACATGAAGTAAGAGAAAGAAAATTTCCCCCTTCATATCATAGGTGTCCAAGAAAACAATAATAATTCTAGAAATGCATTCCAAGCTGCCTGAACAAATCACTTTTTCAAAATCAATTTAGCAGTTTTCAGTGAGAGTATAGCAACAGGTCTTATGTCCTCCGCAACATACAAGTTGGCAAAACTATGAAAACAACTAGCTTATCCTTCTCCTTTTTATTTGGATAATTGGAGATTGGTAAAGCCAAGTACATAAATTAATTTGACCAAAACGAAACTACTAATGTATTTATTCTTCGTCAAAGTAATGTTCTCTATACATTTTAGGGTTTGTCAATCATGTCTTGAATTATCAAACTTAAAGAAAACAAGAACAAAGACCTCTCGGACCATAAGATTACTACAGTTGCGATCTTAATCGAGAGATGGGGAGAGCAAAACTTTACCAGTGGCGGGATCAAATTGCGACCAGACCTTCGCCCGGAACTCATGATCGGAACCAAGAATCCGCACCCACACCCGTTCCTCCTTACCATTATCATCAACGGCGTTCAGTATCGACCCGGCGATCCCGGGAACCAGCAGCACGGGATCAAGATTAGGGTCCACGAGCGGCTGCTGCTTCTTGACCAACCTCAAGCACAACTCAATCGACCGTATCAGGTCCTCCAGCACCGCCATCCGCGGAGAGACCAGACGAACCAGATCAACCTGAAAGGAGGGCGAGAACCCAAGAGGAAATCAATCGATCTGGAAGAGCTAATCCAGAACGGGGGATCGATCTGGTAGCGCTAACAAGAGGTCGGAGTCGATTTCCCAAAAATCCGGGCTGTGAAATGGGGGTGATGTTAGGGTTTCGTGAAAGGGTAGAGATGGGGGAGACGGGGAGGAAGGACTGCAGCAATAAAGGCTTCGTTCTCCCTCCCGGTGAGAGGGCGAAGGAAGAAAGGGGTCGCGTGATTATCAATTTATCGACTTATCGATTTGATCTGAGCCGTTGGATCGGTGGCCGTCGGTTAGTCCTCGTTGATTAAGATCGTTATACGGTCCCCTAAACAACGGTCCTAATCCGAGAGGTGCGGGAACCTTCAGTATCTTCACCGAAAAGGGAAACGATAAACAGGGGGGCCAGATGGGTGATAGGGAGGTGACCGTAGACAACTTTGGTCACGCCAACGATTGGTTTAGGATGCGTCGGGAGATACCAAGAGAGGGACGTACGGTGAAATAATCGTACGGAATGAATATAGTGTCTAAATAAGAATGAATAGATGTTATGAATGAATGGTCTTTTGCGCAATCTTTATGTAAGGATGCTTAATTATAGAGATGTTTGAAAGTTAAATTAAGCTGATTACCGATTATATCTAAATAATTAATTAAAATTCAACCGTATATCCATTAATTTTTTTATAAAAAAAGTGACGAATTCCCTTAAAATATGTTGTTGTTCGATTTACCATAATTTGACGAATAAAATAATGTCATCATCTAATCATAATTAAATTGTGATAGTATTTAGTATTTCTGTCATTATCAATTATCCATTTAGGTTTAGCATTGACCTACCATTTTATATGTATTTATTTAATTAAAGCTTAAAGATGTTATTGAATACGGAACTCTTCACCGTTGGATAAGTCATATGGAATCCTTGTTTTTCAGGGAAAAAATTTGTTTAAGAATTTTAGAATAATTTTCTTGTAGATTACCTAAACATTGCCGATTCTATGAGGATTACTAAGATTTTAGATATTATTTGCATAACAGATTCTGGATTATTAGTGATATTCAAAGTAACACTAATTAAGTCTTTAACCTCTCTAATTCGGTCTAAGATTTTTGAACTATAAATAATGGTTTGCTATGTGTCGCTTTCCCTTTACCAATCAACTCCAAAGGACAACGATCAAAGAAAACAAAACGAAGTTGGGAAACAGTTGAATGTCCAAATAAACTTACCTAATTAGTATTGACCAAAGCAATATCAATCTTACCTTAACCCTAGTAAGTCCTTTTCTATTATTATTCCAAATATAAGGTTCAACACTAAACTCTAAATCAAGCACTCTAGTAGAATTAACAAAGTTTCTAATATAAGTAATTAAAGAATTTGATTATCCACTATAGTGCTTCATATCATATTATATTGGACTTTCAAATTTGTTCATTCACTCCGACAATGATAATAATATTCTTATCACTTGTATACCACTAAATTCAAATACAATCAAAATATTTTTTTTAGACTTATTTTTTTTAACAGACCTAAGCATAAGAACATCTTTGTTCTTAAATCGGAATAAATATAACATATATAAATAACTATCATTATCAGTTTCATAACGATTGCATGGCTTATCAAAGCTTAGTAACATATTAAATTTATTATACACTTCAGCATCCTATGGGCGTATCATTCTTATTCAGAAATAAAAGTTTCGATCATCTTAAGATGGTCACAAATAATCCATTGTCTACATACAAGCAATTCTTCTCATCTCTATGAGTTTTGCATAACTATTTCAGTCCCCAAACAATCCATCCCTACTTGCATGGTCTCATCATTTACCAAGCGTCTTGTTTACCTTGTGCACCATCAATTTTAGTTACCAATGTCAAGCCGTAGATCGAACTCAACCATCCTAATTTTTGCAAACTATGCATTCTACCCAACTCATTTGTGGTGCCTCTCGTGTGAATGGTTGGTCATTCATTTAAATGTCAATGTTGGATGTCTACTCCTCTAAGTGACTCCTTTCCATATATTTTTACTCTCGTTTCTCTCAAATGATTATACATGTTGTATGCCCTTGACGTAGCCTCGCTATGTTCCTTATTTTTGTATGCTAAGTATTTTTAAATATGCTTGTCCTACTCTGAAAACCATCTATAATGGACTAAGTTGATTTTGTTTAAGTCATATAGCATCCCCTTGTGTGTCTATTTATAAAGGATTAATCTCTCCAAAACCTCTCATGATATCTTAAAGACATAAAAAAAATATGGGTTAGAAGAAACATTTAACTTGGAATCTTACAAGTAGATATTTCAATAAACACTTAATAGGCTATGTAAATTACAATCATAGACTTCACAATATGAAACAAATGGTCTAAGATAGTCTATCGCGATCAAAAATCTCAATAAGTACTCATATGATATTGCTATAGAACAAAACAATAAACCAACCCTAGATACCACCCTAAAGGCTCATCTAACTATGCGTTATTTAGATAGCTCTTAGGTGCTGTGTTAACTGACACTTCGCATTACTCTACAAACCTAGAAAACTTTCAAAATAACTACCTAATATGGTTTGTTTTTGGATAATTTTACTTTCGTACGATGATTCTATACAACTTACATTTACATGATTATAGAACCATCAAGCCTACTATAAGTCTTGTATACGCTATACTGAATAAAATAAAAAAATATGAATATATATAAATATTATATCAAATATCTTGTGTATAGATTTATCTGTAATAATATACAATATATTAGGTATGTGTATCTCATATTCATACTTCTAACTAATTAGCATACTCTCTTATAAAAGTATTTACTCATGTTCCACTCATATTACTCTAAGTTTGACATTAATGCTCAATCATGTCGATACATAATAGAGAATCATTCACAAGAACACATATGACATAAAATGATTGATTAGGTATAATCTTGATATATTTACCTATTGTATCTTTCTTATATCATAATCTTCAATCATGATATTCAAAAGTAATCATCTTAATAATTAAGCTCCCCCTTAACTTGTATAAATGTACGAAACTATTCACCAAGTAACACATGGCTTTTTACATCATAATTTTTCACTTACACATGGTATATGTGAATTCTTTACTATTAGCATCCCTACCATTAGGGAGATATAATATAAATATTTTATAATTCGATAAATATTTTTATTTTAATTTGCGTTGATGCAGCAAATGACCCATTATATTTTTTTAAATCAAGTCGGTGTCTATGTGTCAATATTTTTATGAGCACAAAAACATATTTAATTGAGTTATCTATCATAACATGTTGTTATGTTTGTGATATGTCGTTTTGCGCATCCATTGGTTTTATTTTTATCCTCCCTTTTCCAAATTAATCACGTGCAAAGCACATGAATGAAGCTAAGGTACATAACACGTGTCACCGGAAGCGCCGTTAATGTGACCCAAGTGCGTCCATCACTCACCAAACCTAACTCAACTCAACTCAACTCAACTCGGGGTTGGTGAGACGGCTCATGTCGTCCTTGTCAAAACAAAACCGCATGGGAAGACAAGCGAGTCATGACGATATTAAGTTTGGTTGGATAAAGCTAAATCTGATGCCCCCCAATTCGGGTTCATGGATGCCATTGAGATGACGGTCCACATCAGCGCGTGACTATAGGATACGGGTCAAAATGAGCATTCGTTAAAAAGGATCATATCAGATTTAAATGGGCTTTAATGATTACTAATACATTGGCTTTAGTTAACTTTCATTTTGATTTCAACACGTCATTGTTCCACATGTTAAGCTCCAAGTGGGCCGGTTAGTTCGGGAGCAAAGCGAGTACGAAGAAAGAGACAGAGAGGGAGAGAGAGAGGTGCTGGGTTTGAACATGGCGTACAGGGTGCTGTGTGCTTCGAGAGTCGCCTCCTACCTGAGGATCTCTGTCTTCCACAGAGGCTTCTCCACTGGTAAGTCTGTAATCTTCATACACTTTAGTGAATTTTGGGATTTTTCGGGTTTGTGGGTGGAAAGATCTTCTGTGCGGATGGTGAATATGCGTGGTCCCGTTTCTATCTGTTGTTTTCTATGCGAATGGTCGGATTTCTCTTGACGGTTTTTGTTCGATGCTTTTCGTTGTTTTTGTTGATGATTGGATCATCGCGTACCGGCAAAACTGAGATATATTCCGGTGACGTTAGGGTTGTGGTTATATTCGATGATAGTTTCATGATGTTTTCGTTTGTTCTATATTCTTCGTTGCCACTCGATTTGAGCGTTTTTATTTTGTCGGTGTTGGCTGATATATATCCCAGGGGTGATGGTGATGTGATGGATGATTTGGCCTCTTGTGCGTTGGTTAATTGTTCTTGCCATTTCCCGCAGTGCGGGTTGTGAAAAGGATGAGCAGAAGGGATTAAGACAACTGGCTTATGGTGGCAGTGCAGTTGCCACGGTTGTTTTCAATGTTGGAGTTCGTAGATCGAGAAGCATCAAGTTGATCTGAATCTAAGAGTCCTAGTAAATTGGACTGATGGACCAATGCAAAGATTATTAGAACCCTTACTCTGCCCCTTACTTCATCATGGTTTCCTAGTATAACATTTGCTGACGCTTCAGATCCTATCTCCCTCGCTAGGACGTAAAGCAATTCATATTGCATAACTTCATAGTGCAGAGGCATGGAATGCTGAATTAAAGATATCTAGATTTTGAAGTTTCATCAGTATCTTTTGGTATTACTAATGAATATCCCCGGAAGTATAGCGAGCTAATCGTAACTTGATCATTTTCTGTACAGTTATTAAGGATTTGAAATATTCCGACACTCATGAGTGGATTAAAGTTGATGGATCTTCTGCAACGATAGGAATAACTGACCATGCTCAGGTGATTTTTTTTTTTTTTTTTAAATAGTTTCATTTTCTGGTATCTGGTGATTAATTGTCTTAACAACATGGCAGCTCCTGGCCGAAATATAACTATCTAGCTTTTCAACTCAACATTTTGATTAGGAGCGCAATACTGTGATGGTGTCCTTTTCATTTCAACAGATTAAAAAAAAAAATTCCTGTAGACATGGTTATTTTGATGTTGTTCAGTTTTATGTATGTGTATACAATTTCTACGTTTGACTTTTGCGAGTTCTTTATGGTTTTTCCTTCCAGGATCACTTAGGCGACGTTGTGTATGTTGAAATGCCAGAAGTCGGCACAACTGTAGCACAGGGAAAGGGTTTTGGTGCAGTTGAGAGTGTCAAGGCAACCAGTGATGTCAATTCTCCTGTCTCTGGAGAGGTGGTTGAAGTTAATTCTGAGCTAACTGGTTCTCCTGGATTGGTGAGTTTTCAAATTTCTTGTTTTCTACCACTATTTTATTTAAGAAATAGAGTTTCTCCCAGTTGTCACATTATTTTTTAGCCATTTACAGAAAATGCAAGCATCAAAAACACTAGCCTTGCTGTTAGGTTTTCAAGACTGTTTCTTGTTTTAGCTTATATGCATGGTTCTCTTAGTAATAAATGAAGAATAGTCATTCAAAGTAATCACCATTGCTGAACAGTCTTAGCAGATTTAGGTATCGGAAGCTGCTAAATGCTGTCATTATTAAAATAGCTTAGGTTGGTTAAATATCTACAGACTTGTATCAAATTGTGCCATTATCAACAATGGCAGAGAGTGTCGATCTATGCTTGGCTATGGATGAGGCAGATGACTTGATGCTTGGTAGAAAATGACGACTTAATCTCAAGACGCAAATCGTCTTGGATATGTAACTGGTAGAAAATGTTTGGTGTTGTTTTCCTTGTACAGGAAGCAATTTGCTGCTCATTTTGATCTTCTTAATTATAGATTTGGCATTTACTTTTATTAAACTTAGATTTCAATTTTCATAATTTGATGCCTCTTTGCACGAGTAACAAATAACTTCCCAATTCTCTGATATGTGATGGGTTCAAAACAATACTCTCTTTCTATGCATATATATATACACACACATCCTTCTTGCCTCTATTTAGATTCAATCTAGGAAATCTTGTGCAAATAAGAGGTAATAAATGTGTAAATTAGTCTATATGCAATAGCTCTGGTGATCATAAGAATATGGACTGGTTTATGGTCCCTTAACAAATGTTCCATCGTTTGCAAATCCAAAGGGTAGGGAGAGCTTGGAGTGATTAATATTTGTGTACTTCAATCTTTTCATCTTTGAAAATAATGGTGGAAAGCAATCATGGTCACACAGTCAAGCATGAGGGGTCTAGTCTGCTCACCTCGGCAAGGAGAACCTTCTCCCCCATCTGAGGCAATATATTTATCAAAGCAGCCTTGGGGCTTATCTCTATCTTTGTTGTGGGTGATGGTCATCCTATCCTGCTTTTGAAGGACATTTGGTTGCATCCTTTCCTCCCGAGCATGCCTTCTACAGCCTTGTCACTCTCATTCGCACACCCTTATCTCTGTGAGTACAACACACCAGTGTGACAGTTCAGGCCTAGGAAATTACTCTAACCTTGTTATTTGTCCTATTTGACAGTTCTCTAGCTCTTTGTTCTTTTATCTATCATACACCAAAAAGAGCATACTAATTTATACTCCTCCAATGACTCCATCTCTTGGGGATGGACCTCTTCCAAACTTTTTTCTGTTTCTATATGTTTTTCAACAACAATGGCACTATTTCTAGATTTCAGAAGATGATTTGAGTGGCTCCCTGCATCATGAAGGCCAAAGTGTTTCATGTGGTTGGTCCTAAAAAACAGAGTAGATTATAAAGTGGTTCTCTTGAGGAAGGGATGGATTCATGATGACTTGTGCCAATCTGCCCATCAGCGGCAGAGTCCACAGGCCATCTATCTATTCTTCCTTGCATTATTTACTTGGGTACCCAATTTTTAGAGCTGGAATCTAGTAACTGAAGTAAGAAATCCTTTTGACCTATTTAGGTCAGTATTGCAGCACTGAGTCTAAATACTTTAAACATTTCCACATGGCATTCCAAGGAAGAGGAAGGAATGCTTTGATAATATATCAGCACTTTGAAATAAAAGAAAAAAAAGGGAGATAAGGTGAAGTTGGATGTCTTGGATCCAATGTGTCGTGTTAAAAGAAAGGCCCAAGGCTTTTCTGTAGATAGTCATTTTTCTCATCTCTGCAGGAAGAATATAACCCACCTAGTTGTACATTAACATTTATCACATTTGATTATTTAAAGATGATGGTGATATAGCAAAATGGATGGAAAAAGAGTGTGTATACCAAGTGTGGGCTCCTTGAAATTTCTGCATGAAACATAAGATCAGGAGAGACTGATTTGCTTTGGTGATTGCTAACTTAGATACAAAGTAACTAAACTATTCAGAGTTAAAAGGGTATTAAATCAGGGCGCAAGTCTCATCGCAAGTTCAATTCTGTGTCAAAGCTCGCCGAACTTGTTGGTATTTCATGAAATGATATCGCTACTTGATGGGCACTGCTAACAATGTGTTTCATCTCATCAAGAAATAGTTATCAGTTTTTAATTTGTCGGTCCACCAACTTCAGCTCTAGATGTGTGTTTATTTGCTTTCACTTTGACATCTGTTGTTATAGAGCAGCTTTTGGTTGCATTCTCCCAAACTCATCGATTTTGCATGTCATCCTGTAAGTGCAACATATATTGTCTTTGATATTCCAATCCCTGAGGTGAACATGCAGATGATTGGAGTATATGACTAAATCAAAATGATTTCCTACCATCTTTTCTTGTGAATTGCACAATTCTGATGTCATACCATCGAAGACACGTCTTGGCATTTGTTCGCTTGCAATATTCTAAAAGTTAGAATTTTGGTTATTGTTTACTTGTTGCTGTTCCCTTACATATTCAAAAGCATGTGTATATGTTCGTTAATATTCGTGTCTTGAAATTGACAATGTCCGTATACTTGGCTGCGCTAAAGCTGTTTCTCCTTTGAGGGTTCGATAAAACCAGTGAGATGGTCATTTGTGTTTGGTAACTTGACTCAGGTTAATGCGAGCCCATACGAGAATGGCTGGATTGTAAAGGTTAACATGGGTGACACGGGCGAGTTGAATTCGCTGATGGACTCGGAGCAATACTCCAAGTTCTGCGAGGAAGAAGATGCTAGGCATTGAGGATTTTTGGATTACAAATGGTTCCAAGTTTCTGAAGCCTTGGTTGAGCATGCAGGTTCTTGCAACACTCCACCCGTGCAATAATCACTCGTGGTTCCGTCTTTTTTGCCTTTTGTGTAGGGACAATATTTTCAGTGCTTCTCTTCAGTTTTCCATCCATCTTTCCTTTGCAGCAGACTATGGTTTACTGCTGGACTGTTCATTTTGGTGCTCAACATTTATTTATAAATGTCTCTTAAAGACCACCCTCGGTGCCTTGAAGTTTGACTATATGGAGTCTTCCTTATGACATGAGTTAGTGGACCACGATGGACTTCTGAGCTTAGTGGCTAAGAGGTAGAATTGGAATGACCAGTCTCTAGGTACGCTAAATTACCATATTGCTGTTGCTAATGGACTATGCTTTTTATCTACTTGAGATATTCTGACTAGCACAAAGTGTAACTGTAATTTTACACTTGCAGCTGCCCAGTCTTTTTTTTTGGGGGGGGGTGGGAAATCGATTTTGTTATTATTATAATAAGTGAATTTGATGGACGCTATGCATCCCTTCGAGTATGTCTTTTAGGGGCGTCCTTCATGGGTTCAAAAGCGTTTCTGGATCCGACCCGGTAAGATTTCCAACGATGAGAGCACAAGAGTGAGAACTTGAGACTGGGAGTTTTGGTGAAGGATGACATGGCGCGCAGGAGTCGGCACTTGGCATTGGATCGGCGTGAACGAGGTGCAGACATACGTGTGGACAGCAGAGGCTGCTACGTAGCGCCCTGCATGTCTCGCCACCCCGATGCATGCATTCCGAGAACGTGAGCTGGCTTCGACTGTTCACATGTCCGTGCGTGTATATATATACTCCCCGCGCCATCATCGTCAGTAGCTGCTTAATTCGGGAGTTGGAGGCAAGATGGAGGTGAAGGCAACAGCATGTGCTGTCGTCATGTTTCTGCTTTTCTCTGCCTCTCGTAAGTAGTGTTGTCTGGATAAGTGATGTGCATGTTCAAATCTTTTATGATGAATGTTTCAGCTTCATCCATTATGATCTGGTCCTGATTAGCTATGAAGATGACGATGGTAATAACGTACGTCTGGAAATGAAAACTGGTCGCAGAGCTGATGATGCCGGGAGTGGAAGCAAGAGTGTGCAGGTACCCGAGCCGCTCCTTCCGGGGGCTATGCTTCTCCGACACCAACTGCGCCCATGTCTGCCAGACCGAGGGCTTCAACGGTGGGCATTGCCACGGTCTCCGGCGCCGGTGCATGTGCCTGAGGAGAGGCTGCTGAAGCGGGCCCTGTCATTAGATGAAGAGTCAGTCTTGTTCTGCATGCATAGTAATCCAGATTAGGCCAAAATAAACTGTGTTCTTGGCAGCACGTGTCTGTAGTTTAGGTCGAGTCAAATACAATCCCTGTTAAGGAAAGGACACCATTTACTCGCATGAGATCATTGATTTCGGGCCAGATTAGTATGAATGACGACCCGGCAACGCACTGCTTGTCGAACGAGGTTGGTGGGAAATCTAGCAAAGGTAACATCACACGTCCTGCCGCGTTACTTTCACGACTGACTCGATCGGATGGATGGGTGCGGCGTTGAAGAATTAACTCGTTCAGGATCACTAATATCAATCCGTTTCATAAAATATCTTCAGCGTCTGTGAATTATGGACATGGTCTGATTCCACATTTATAGGGAAACAGAGGAAGTCCTGTTATTCTTGGATAGATCGGTCGGCATGGGCTACATGTGCTTAACACAAGGATGATGAGCTGCTGTAACAAGGAGGAGATCAATCATGCGAGTTCCTGTTCCAAATTTGCTCCATAAAGTCGAGATTTTAAGGTAGAAGGAATTGCTACGAATGGACCAATCAAAACAAGTTGGTGGGATCTTTGCTTGAACTTTGGAGCATCAACAACATTGCAGTAGCTTCGGTGTGGTTCGACGTGGGAATTAAATCGGTCAACCGTTGACTGACGCGATCGCAGTGCAGCCGTAGCATCAAAGTCGCTATTCATCAAACAGGGCCACAGGTTTAGCATGGCGTGTCAACGAGGGGAAGGAGAAGAGTTGGCTGAACCGAGACGGCATCGCACATGTTTACGCATCCCAAGCCAACCAGCACGAGTCATAGCCACCGCACCCCACCCAATCATGTCCCTGCAATCGCCACCCCAAGAAGAAGGGATGCTTCCTCGAACCTGCGCCTTTGTCCCCGCGCGCTCCACCACCATCGGCGCGGCGTCATCAGGACCGTCCGCTGAATTAAATAGATGGCTGTCATAGCATCTCGGTCAGCCTTGGTCACTGCAATCTTTCGCTGCAGCTATATAAACACGCCGCCGCTGCCCGTTTGCCTACTCCTTGCTTGCCTCGCTTCGACTGTCCATGGCAACCAGTGACGCGACCGGAAGCCCGGCGGTGTTCGCTTCGTTGTCGGAGCCGACAGCCTTCACGGCCGCATCCGACCTTACCATCGACTGGTCGGCTAGCAGCGGCGGCCGCGTGGCGAGGCCATCGTCCCGGCGGCGGCCGAGGGCCTCCAGAAGGGCCCCCGTCACCATGCTGAACACCGACACCGCCAATTTCCGGGCGATGGTGCAGCAGTTCACCGGCGTCCCGTCCGGTCCCTATTCCTCGGGTTATCGGCGCGGCGGTGGGCCGGTCGTCACCTTTGGTCGCAGTTCCAGCGATCCGGTTCGCGAGACGGTGACGGTGTTCCCGGAGCAACACTACCGACCGCAGCAGCAGCGATATCAGTATTCGGAGACAGCATTTAGCGTTAGCAGCAACTACAGCGATGCATTTCTTCAAGAGCTCACCACCAATTCCGCGATGAGTTCGGAGACGGCTGATGGCTTCTTGTTCGAAGGCCTATCGAGTCAAAGCACGGTGAGGCCAACCTCTGTGAACAGCAAGCTCGATCGTTACTTGTTGTGAGAAGACAAGGGATCAAGAGAGGAGAAGCTTCACTATCATTTAGCTTTTTCGGTATCAAAGGAATTGATGGTCAATGGTCAAAAATCAAAGAAGGAACTGAGAATATATATATATATATATATATATATATATATATATATATATATAGCTAATGAAACATATTCTTGGTTTACATTCTTCCTCTTTCCCACAAAATATATAGCTGTGCCAAAAATATATTTCAAGATAAATATTATTAGAATAATAATCAAAATAATGATTGTTTTTGGAGAAGTATGTGAACTCTGTAATCTTGAGGAAATAGTTAGAAGAAGGTTGGGTTACTGTGATGGCTGGCTGCTCTGTTGATTCACTATATGATAAAAATCAAATATTAAGAATCACTTTTCCTGGACTTAAACTCAAAGCTCACACGAGACGTATATTTTCTTACTAGAGAACTCCTATTTCACCTCCTATCTTCATCTATATAGTTTTCTCTTACGACGAGACTCATGGTTTATTTATTATTGGAACAAATCCTAATTGATTGAGAACTTTCTCTTCTTACTTAGAACCCTAATCCAAATTCAAATCGTGATAAAACCTAATTAATACTCTGCCAAGTAGTTAAGAGTGTATGATGACAAAAGGTAAAAAATTTACTTATATCAGTAATTTAAACTCGAAAACTTTCTTTCTTTCTTTCTTCTTGGCAGTGGCATCAGAGCTATGGTCACAAATGAAATGAATTTAATTGCATACATATTAAGGGATGCTTGCTCTGAAATGAAATGTATCCATAGGTAACAGGATCAAATGGAGTATCCCAAATGGTGATCCAACTTACATGGATCATACCTACATTGCATTTGGGCCTCACTATGCTTGCAGGCCCATCAGTACACAGACTTTACCACAGCGAAAAAAGCAAAGCTATAGCACCATAGCACTACCAAATGTGCTAAGGTGGTAGGGAGAAGCTGCTGCAAGTGAGGTCTTGTGCCCAAGAAGTAGATCAAACACTTGAGTCTGAGTCACCTGAACTTGATGTCTCCTTTTTTTTACATATAGCTTAGCTGCTAGCTGCCTATAAAGAATGCTTATGTAGTAGGGATAGAAAATTCAAAGATGAAAGGTAAAGTACCAAAAAAAAAAAAAGAAGTTGGACCATTGGATTATCATCATTAAGCTCGCATTGCCTTTGGAAAAAGGTTAAAATAAAATGATTAGTTTATTCCTGCGTTTGCTAGTTTGTCTGACCGTGACGAAGGGATCATTGGCTGCTGGTTTTATGAATGTTCACACTTCTTTGATGACTGCAAGGCCATGGGCAGTTCAAGGTGAATTGGTGGAAGATGATCTTGAGTAGGTACCAGTGAGGATGGTCTCATCGGCCACTGATCATGAAACCATCGAGTTGGCAGAAGGAAGGATCGATCATTGAGAGATTAGAGGCCAAATGCAGGTAGAAGAAGCATGCTAGCTAATAGCTCATACATACATTTCAGCTGACAACAAAAGCATCATATCCGAAAATTTCTCATCATCAAAAAAATACAATGATCGTAAAAAGAAGGTTTTGAGGTATCTCTTTATTGGAAAGGAAGAAAATAAATAAATATAAAAAAAAAAAGGCATAAGATTATCATGGTTCGATAATTCTTTACCTACACCAAATTCATACCTTTTTCTCTCACACTCTCTAGACACCCTAAAAAGAAACCTAGAAGCATCCAAAAATTATTTCATCACATTTTACTTTCCCTCTATACATACGACACTTATAGAACAATATAACTCTAATTTTGAGAGAGACTTTTTCATACTAGAGTTTGTTATTCTCCTGGGATCATTGGCTCTAGGAATCCGAAGATACTTGTTCTTGAAACTATGGTTTCATTAATATTTAATTAGTGAGTGTTTTGAATCTTTTTGAATTGTTGGAGTTCATAACTGGCTAGATTCATATTATGCTTGTAATTTTTTGGTGATCTCATCTAAAATTATTCTATCAACTGTTTTTTTTTTTGGGGTGGGGGGTACAGATATCATTCCATCGATCGAATGTGTTTAGACTGTGAACACCAAAATTAAGAAAGCCATATTTCAGTGGCTTAGACTGTGAACACCAAAATTGTGATTTTGGAGATGGAGTTATAGCTTTTATCAGTTCACTACTTAACCAAGCTAGGGGTTTGCCGGGAAGACATATCCTCACACAGAACTAGGGTTACCTAGAAGACGTATAGGTCATGGCGTGAAGCTTCTAAAAAGAGAGTGGTTCCTTAGACAAGGAATCAGTCAAAAGAGCATCTCTAACTGTGTGCTTGAGATCTAAGCTAACATGGCTTGTGGATATGATTTGGAGCTTGATGAACTAAAGGTTAAAAGACTGCTTTGCAAAGTATGTGGTTAAGTGGGACAGCTCCAACTGCACGTGGATTTCATTAGGAATCTTTTGCTGCTAAAGAGGCCGAAGCTTCCTTGTCGACCGATCGAATGTGTTGGATGGACTGAGAGAGAGAGAGAGAGAGAGAGAGAGAGAGAGAGAGTTTGTAGCTTTCCTAAACCATGATTTGGTTAATGTATTTCTTGCTGAAATCGAGGAATAATGCATGATGAATACTATACATGTTCATCAAGAAATTTAGTCGACCTAACTAACCGATTAGGGTTTTCGATGAATCGAAAGTAGTGGTTTGTTCTCAAGTTTGACAACTCGTTCGATCGAGTTGAAAGTTCTCTTAACTGGTTCAGTTTTACCTTGTTCTCCTTCTCATCCAAATCGCAAAAAATATGAGAAATAAAATCTTTCATTAGATAGTAACCGGTGGACATGTTTGATGCCAAAGTGAGGATGGTGAGTGCAGAAATCCTGTCCTCTGAGAATCTTAGCTTTGAACAGCACTTTATTTTTTTAGAATACCCAGGAAAAGTATATGTCCATATGACACAAGCAAAGTCACAATCTTGGTATTTCAAGAATGAAACACAATCTTTGTGCCTTCTGCCACTCAAATTTAGGGTTTCTGAGTTCCATATTTTAAGTTCCTTGGAAACAGTTGAATTTACAATGTTTGAATCTACTGACAATTTTGGATGCCATCAGATTATGAGGGATAGTACTTACATGAATATTTTGATGCTTAAATACCAAAAGAATACGTCTTTAAGAGATATTGCAAGAATTGCTGAAGAATCTCTGTTGAATTGTCAAAGAAGAAAGCATCTATTCCCTTGTGGTGTATGTACTTAAGTGGCATGGGTTTTAGGATCAAGATAAAGAAAGGGAATGATGGAAGAGGAAGAAGTAACCTTCTGTTGTCCTCACTCCTCCTGACTACCTTTTATTGCAACTTGGTGGGTTTGACATCTTAAATTTTGCATGGATTTGGGGTGATGGAATGCTTCGGTGACACACATCTATGTCAAGTAAATCTTCAGCTCCACCAATTAAGCAACCGATGGGCTATCCACTGGAGAGCTCCATACATGAAATGATGCTGTTCTCTGTGTCTCATGTGCTATTCAACTATCCTATCGCTTGCAATCACAATGATCATGCTGGCTAATTACAAACAACACACACCATGGGAGGCGGCTCAAACTCCCTGCTTCGATTGTTCTTGATGCATGCAACGCAGCCACGAAGTTACATACACGAATGGCATCCATGCTTGCTGGAGAGAAGAGTCAGAACGAAATGCAAGGTTTGACCGATAAAGATATTGGAGAGTAAAGTAGGAAGGAAGTGGTAGACATGGATGTTTGCATCGTGTTCTAACCAATTATATGGCTATTTTAACCTTTTTTTATGCACACAACATGCACAAGTTTGACTAACTCTCGGACCGGTAGAAGCAATAAAGTTGATGAGGAGATTGTTTGAAGATGGTTCTGGATCTTACGATTAACCCAAAAACCTGTTCTTTGCGAGGTGGAGAGGTGGGTGAATCATGAGTTAATATATTCTGATTATGTTTGCATGGCTTGGGATATCTAAATTAGTACGGAAGGAAAGGAAGGGGAGGGGGGGACAGAGATTGATTGATCTCAAGCATAATTGTGAGGGAGTAGTAGGGCTGCATTCCAGGGGCCAATATATGATTGCACTGTTCCTTGTTTTGAGAAAGGCTCCGTGGTGACGAGAAGAATAATGACCTAATTAAGTCATTCTCTCTCTCTCTCTATCTCTCTCCCCCACTAGCACACGTCTTTTGGCAAAGGGAGGCTTGGAGTCGGTGGCTTTTGTGCAGGGAGTAGAATAACAATAAGCCATGGCTTCTGAGGAGAGAGTGAGAGAGGAGAGGGGGGAGTGTCTCAGGCCATCTCTCCAGGAACGGAACCCTATTCCTCCATATATGCCACGCTTTTGTTCTTGAATCTAGCCCAATTCTACACAGAAGGGGAGATAGAAAATTAGAGAGAGAGAGAGAGAGAGAGAAGAAAGAATGTTCCCGTCCAAGAAGGCAACTGTGAGCTCACATGATCGGGGTATGTGCGTCCAAGGGGACTCTGGCCTTGTCCTCACCACCGATCCCAAGCCCCGGCTTCGGTGGACTGTGGAGCTCCATGATCGCTTCGTCGACGCCGTTACTCAACTCGGAGGACCTGACAGTACACACAAATCTCTCTCTCTCTCTCTCTCTCTCTCTCTCTCTCTCTCTCTCTCTCTCTCTCTCTCTCTCTCCCCATCATATGTGAATGATATGAACTGTGTTTGGTTTTGTAGAGGCCACACCGAAAACCATCATGAGAGTTATGGGTGTCAAAGGTCTTACTCTCTACCATCTCAAGAGCCATCTCCAGGTAGGTTTTCCTCAAGCTGATCCCTTTTCGTGACCTTGTCCAAATTCCTTGTCAAACATCATTCATGTATCTTCTGTTGATGCTTGCAATTGTAGAAGTTCAGGCTGGGAAAGCAACCTCACAAGGAACTCAATGATCATTCTTTTAAGAATGGTGAGAAGTAACATTCGTTTTCCCAAGTTTTACTGACTCATTCATGCTCAAACCGTATGCATATACGCTATGTATCTTTGCATCTCTTCGTCATCTTTCTTTCTGCCTCATGCTTCTTCTCTGGTGCTTCAACCTTGGTGCCAGCTGCTTCCCTCGAGCTACAAAGAAACGCAGCCTCTTCATCGGCAATGATGGGTCGTCACATGAACGAGTAAGTCACCACCATCTTCTTGAAACTTAATCCGCAGATGGTTTTGGTTGTGGATCTGAAATTATGGTAGCAGGAACGTGCACGCTGAAGCAATTCGGATGCAGATGGAAGTCCATAGGCGACTGCATGAGCAGTTAGAGGCAAGAAGCCGTCTTACCCTCTTAGACACCAAACACGCACTCGTAGCTCACATCTTCTCACACTGACACTCGAACAGGTGCAGAAACACCTCCAGCTGAGGATCGAAGCGCACGGGAAGTACATGCAGAGTATCTTGGAGAGAGCATGCCAAACACTGGAAGCTGAAAGCTTGGTTTCAGGAAGCTATAAAGGCCATGGGGACCAAGGAGTCGCCGATATGGGCGCCATCAAAGAAATGGGTTCTCCCATGAGCTTCCCTTCGCTCCAAGATCTCCACTTGTGTGGTGGAGACCAACTCGATCTGCAATCACAGGTCGATGGGCCTCTCGACGGGTTTTATCCGATCAGCGACAGCATTCTGGGGAAGAAGAGAATGATCTGGGCAGATGATCTGCGTCTACAGGAACTTGGATCAACCTCGGCGTGCGTTGGACCCAAGGAAGAGCCATGCTGCAAGAGCGAGCAGCTTCAGATTGTACCATCGGTGATCGACGCGGCCATCAGCTCCGATCCGATGGCAAATGTTTACGAGGGAAAGCCTGTGCTCTCGATGGAGAGGCCCGGGGAGAAGCAGTACGAAGGATCATTGAAGCTCGACAGGCCATCTCCGAGAAGAGCTTCTCTTCCCATGGAAAGGATTAATGCCATGATGGCGGGTGGTGCAGTGCCCCAAGCAAGCAACCGGTCTTATGGCTGAGGTTTCCTATGACCGCTTGCAAGAGATTAACCATGTCACCTTTAAATAAGAGATCGAGATGGGGTTGTCTGCCTAACCATTAAACTTGGATTAGCTATAAGTGGAGTACTTGTATGATGGTTAAAGCTACTGTTATGACATTTATGTCCGTCATTATCTTTCTGTTTCTTGTGGGTGAGATAGAATGCTTCCTCCTGTAAGGAAGTGTACTGTGACAATGCAATGCAATACAGAATAGATCTTATTTCTCTCATGCTTGCTTTCATGCATCAAGGTTTTCTATTTATGGAATCAAGGGGCTAATTTCTTAGAAGAAACAAAGCTTCAAAAGAGAAGAGAAGGAACAAAAAGAGTGACTGCAACAGTGTCCCATTTCAACAATATTATAGGTGTTGGGAACCGAGTGCAATCGCGAGAGCTTCTGGTCCTTGGGATTTCGGAGTGCTCTTCTTCCCAGCATCCTCTCGCCGGATATATAATTTGGAGTGTGCCGCCTAGGAGATGCTGCGGCACTTTGGCAGTGCTATTCTATCACTGCAGGCCATAACCTGCGGAAACAGGCATGAGCGGTCACGGTACAGAAAACCATGCAGACCTACAAGATATCTCTTCATCGCACCTACACAACAAAGTGGTGGTATCGGCAAATGTAAAGCAGGAGACCGAGTCGTGATTGGAAGGTGTTTCTTTTGAGCTGGGTCAGACACTCTGTGTAGTTAGTATCCTCTTCTTCCCTTTCTTTTCTTTCTTTTCTTTCTTTTCATTAGAAGAATACTTGCTAACATAATTTAAAATATTAGTACATTTATCTTCAGAGCTCAAAAAATACTCTTCGAACGTATTATATATATTATATTGTATTTTATTCTTTTTCATGAACATTTTGATGAAAGCATCTGCAGAATTGTTTATGGGTATCTATTAAAATAATCATATATATATATATATATATGTAATATTAAAATTTGAAGGATCAAATATGTTATTTGAAACCACAGAAAGAATATGTACGTAAAAGCCCCTAAAACAACTCAAAGCCATCTTAATTATTATGGGTCATCGGAGAGAAGAAGAGAGAGCAGTTGCCTTTATTGGTCTCGGCAACGAAGTTGAATGACGGTGCAAGTTCGTAGGAGAAACATCTGCAACTCAAAGAGAAAGGGAGGGAGGGAGGGAGGGAGAAAGGGATAAAGGCAAAAGGAGGGGTGGGCGAGAAGAGAGAAGACAACCCAGGAAGCTTCTGTAAGCAAGCGAGCGAGAGAGCTTCGGAAGGAGGCAAGAGATTGGTGGTGGGGTTGGCATGTCAAATGCCAAAAGCTGAGGGGCCGCCAAGGCCATAAGAGGAGGCATATAAGGCTTTTTGTTCCCAATGGAAATCATGGGCAGGGGCAGAAGAAATTGCCTCGGACACTGCACCGTCGCAGTCTTCGATGGAGGAGGAACAGCTTCGAGTCCTGGAAAAGCTGGAGTGAGACGCCCAAAGTAAAAGGAAGCTTCGACTTCTTCTGCACAGAACAGATATTACGAGCTATTATTTAATTTCTTATTTATGATTTTTATATTATTCTCCATCTCTTCTCCAATTTTTAATATTATCTTGAATTATTGTTCCTCGTTTTATATCTATCGAAGTTACATATAAATATTTATCCATAGATATTTTTTGGTTTTCTGATAACTCATCTCGGCATTCCTAATAATCCACACAAATATTTTATTATATATATATATTACCAACTATCCTATGATTTTTTTTTCTTTAAAAGATACAAAATATAATCACAAAATAGATCATGACACTTTTTTTATTTAATTTTTAATCATCTAATTTTTAAACATGAATAATAACTTCATTCATATCGCTTGTTCGATGCAAGCTAGTGGATGCTCATCGCTGCTTGTTCGATGCAATGACCGTGAGACTTCCCTCCTCCTGGAACGCGTTGATCGCCGGTTACACGAGGGTCGGAGCCTTTGCAGCTGCCAAGAATCTCTTCGCCGAGATGCCGGACGAGAACATCATTGCTTGGACCGCGATGATCTCTGGGGACTGCCAGAACGGGCTCGGCGGCCGCGCGCTGAGTTTGTTGGAGGATATGCGACGAGACGATTCTGAGGTGAAGCTCAACCGGGTGACGGTCGTGAGCGTGTTCCCGGTGTGCGAACACTCGTTTGCTCTCGAGCAGGGGGAGAGGATTCATCGTTACGCGAGTGCCATGGGCTTCGACAGACACCCGACCGTGCAGATTGCCAGTGATCTTTTCAGAATATGGAATGTAATATGGAAAGTGGGAGCAACTAAGGATACGTATTTCTTTATTAATATCTTTATAATTGATGAAGAATGAGAATGAGAAGTCTTCGGGGGTGTAGCTCACATGGTAGAGCGCTCGCTTCGCATGCGAGAGGTACGGGGTTCGATTCCCCGCACCTCCAAAATTTGTTTTTATATATCTTAATGTTTTTTCGATTATATGTGTTTTGGTGAATGATTTGTGTGCAAATCATGCCACGCTAATAAGCCTTAACGGGAGCAATATGTACGCCAATGCTTCTTGGCATACCTCTTATTAGTTGTCGAGCTGCCATGGAATACGCATCATCATCATCGGCGAAACGCCTTCACGCCGTCGTCATGAATCGATGAATCCCCACCAGATCTGCACTCTCTGCTCTCTGACACCGCCGGAACCTCTCCTCCTCCGCTGTCGCCGTCGCCCCGACCGTGCCCTCCGATCCGATCAAGTGCAACCGGAGCCGTCCCTCTTCTCGGCACGGGTGGAAGACCTGCGGCCGGTCGAGCCGCACCTCTGTCAAGATCAGCCGCCCATCCCTCCACTCCGTCCTCAAAAACCCGCTCCGCCGCGTCCCGTCAGCCACCTCCTCCCCTTCCGCGGCGGCGGTCATCTATCAAATTAAACAATTAATTATAAAAATATTATAAAAAGAAATTATGTTTTAGTATAATTGTGAAAGTTTGAAGTTGATCACGTTACACTTGAAGATAAACTAAGATACACTTTGGTCATAAAACTTATCCAAAAACATATCAAATTCGATAATTAACTATCCTAAATTAATCATAAAATTAGCGAAACACACGTTACGATCGTGTTCTATTATAATTATTAAAGCTTAAGATGGCTTAATCGAAGTTCACCCATTGCACTTAAAAAAGAACTGAACTGCTGCACGAGTTCACAAAAATATATCCAACAACATGTCAAATTTAACATTTAATTTTCTTACAATCATAAAAAAATCTAATTAAATCTTTATTAAAATCAATCTGTAGCTTCATCTAAAATATGTAGTGCTCACTTATTTTTTTTTTTATTTTTTTTTAGGCTTTTAATAATATTTAAAAGTATTTTAAGATAAGAAGAGAATGAGACAACAAAAGGGCACTATAATGAGGAGGGAGAAAGAGGAAGCAAACACTACAAAACAGGTGAGGTAAAGAGTTAGGAGGAAAATTATAACAAATAAGGAAGATAAAAAAAGCTGAATTAGGAATTTAGAAATTTTGACTAGGTTCGATTTAATAAAAAAAATTACTAATTTTATTCTATAATAATCACATCATGTCATTAATTCAAATGATCAAAAGAATATTTTATCAACTCAAAAAACAAACCCAAGTAAAAATAATTATGAGGGGAAATCATCTACTCAAAAATAAACTACACTGGGAATTTAGGAAAGGGGGTAATGCAAAATTCTCTTTTGACACTTCTTATACGTACATTAGCAATGAATTACTCCTGTTCGTCCGATCGTCCCAGCATGATCGCCACCGCTCGTTTCCGCCCGCGCATTCAAATTTCGAAACAGCCCCATCCGTTTTCTCTAAGCGGCCTCGCCTCGTTCAGGACACGATCCATGGAAGAAGGCTCATCGCACGTGTCCGATGGGTCGCAGCAAAACGAAGGAAGGCTTTGATTCGTGATTAACCATTTCCCTGTTTCCCATACGACAGCCCATCCTATCAATACCTACCCTCCTCTCCCCGATTCCCAACGTCCCATTTCGTGGCCTCTTACGCCATATAAAGGCCAAAACAGCCCCCTTCGTTCCTCAAACCCTAAGCCTCCTCCGGCCCTTCGATCTGGGACGATGGCCAGGAAGAAGACGTCCGCGGCGGCGCCGCTGCCCAAACAGCCCTCGTCCGATACGTTGGAGAACCTCAAGGAGCTGAACCGGCTCCTCCTCAAGGAGACGATGGAGCGGCGGGAGCAAGTGACCGCGCTCCGGTCGAGCCTCCACCAACTCTCCCATGACAGCTCCCTCTCCTCCGACCTCGAGCGTCGCGTCACCGGCCTCGTCGTCGCCTCCCGCCTCTCCGAGGTCGCCGCGGAGATGGCGGCGGCGGAGGCAGCTCTGGTAACTGCGCGGGAGCGGTTGGAGTCGGTCTCCGAGGAGAAAGATGCCCTCAAGAAGGCTTTAGATGTTGCTGTGCTGGAGAGAGATTCCGCCGTGGCGGATCTCGATGAAAACAAACGTCAGGCTGAGGCGCGAGTGGCCACCGTCGTTGAGGAAGCCGATCGGACGAAGTCGGATCTCGAACAGAGGAAGGCTTATGTCCGATCGCTGGAAGATGAGAACACCACCTTGGAGGAGAAGATTAAATCGACGGAAGAATATCTGAGAAGCGCTAGTGACCAGTTGCAGTCGATTAGAGACGAGAAGGGTGAGATCGAGATAAATTTGCGGCAAGCAATCCAGGATAGGGACGCGTGCAAAAAGGATCTCGATGTCCTGTCAGTGGCACTTCAGACGGCTCAGGAGAAGGTGGAGAATTCTCAAGCAGCTAATATTGCTCTCAGTGAGGAGATTGCGATCATGCAGCGTGACTTCGAGGAAGACAAGACAAAGTTTGTTAAGGAGATAGCTGGGCTTAAGGAAAGGGCTCACAGCATTGACTGCAAGAAGGAAGAGCTCGAGCAAGAAAAAACTATTCTTGAGACCGAGGTTGCTGGTCTGAGGGGGAGGGTTTCTGAGCTCGGGGCCATCGTGCAGCAAAGGATAGCATTGGAAGAGAAGTTGAGTTTGGCAGAGGAAGCTCTCAGGAGAACCAATGAGCGTTTGGACTTCGTCACCGCAGAGACGGATGATGTCAAGAAGGCTCTGAAACAAGCAATCTCGGAAAGAGATTTGAGCCAGGTAAAGCTTGCCGAAGAGGAGAAGTTGAAAGCTACCGCAAGGAAGGAGACAGAGAGGTTAACAAAAGAGCTTGGCTTTCTTGAGAAAGAGAAGGAAAGACTGCAGCTTGACAATGAGGCACAAAAAAGGGACCATGTAAAGGAGCTTGATGGTCTGAGGGACACGGTGAAAAAGATTGAAGAGGAGAAGGATGAGATCCACAGATTGAGAACCGAGCAGAAGGTGGAGATTGCTAATCTTCAGATGGAGGTGGCGAAGCTTCTATCCAGTGTGTCTGAGCTTCAAGAGTTGTGCAGGACCAACACCGAGTGCAATTTACAGCTGCAAGCTGAGAAAGAATCAGCCTTGAGAGACCTTGATCTCGAGAAGGCAGGAGTGGATGGCCTAAGACTGCAGATCGAGGAGCTAAAGAAGAGCAAGGATGATGCCCATGTTGAGGTCTCGGAAATTAAGGCATCACTCAATTGCCTTATAGCGGAGAATAAGAATATGAAACTGGAATTTGATTCATTGGATAAAGAAAAGGCTTCACTGGAAGAGAAACTGGACAATACATTACATGTGGTCGAGGAAATGGAGGCAAAGGCCAGAACTGCTGATGAAAACTTTAACAGGGTCCTGTTCCTCTTGAAGGATAACGCAGATGTTATGGATGGCTTGGGGGAAGGTGAAGAGAATGGTGTTGGACAGGAAATTGGCAGTGAAAGGGAGTTGGATGCCATCGTGATGACTCTCAAGAGCAAGGCGGCAAAGACCGAGGACATGGACAGAGAGATCAAGGTCTTGCGCGGTGCCATTGCTGTGGCCGAGAAGAAGGGTGGAGGAGTGTGGACTTGGCTGTATCCTACTGTTGCTACTTGTATTGCTGCTATTTCTTTTGCCTATGCAACCAAGAGCGGTTAACATCCGATTTTACAGATTAGCATCTAACATCGGAAACAATAATGTATTTTGTTGTTCCTCGATATCTTTGTCATGGAGGAAAAAACTTTTAGCTGAATCTTCAACAATGTCAAGCATTTTCTTGCTGCCATTTGTTTTGCCTACTAATCTCTGTTGTCAAACATTTTATCTTCTATCGGTGAAACCACTTGTTATCTTGTTTTAACGATATGATTGATGAATGTTTGTACTTCATTAGTTTTGATATGTAGGAAGAACAATATGAACAGCTGTTTTGATTTGCAAGACGGAAGCTTTTTCCTTTCTGTGCTTCGACATGATATGAATGGATGGTTCAACTGTTCTTATACTTTGGAATTAATCATTGTTAGTTCATTGGAGAATCTGCACACCTCTTTTCACATCCTTCGTCTAGATCAGGAACTATGGTTGTCTGATAAATCCACTATGTGCCAGGGTTGAGCAATAGTGATCTAATTACAAGTGAGAATCACAACCAAAATGCTATCTCTTCCATTTCCTCTTTTTTAGGTATCTGTTGTTCTTTGTCTGGTAAATTATACTAGCAACATTCCACATCTGATCCATCATTCGCATTATCCATGAAAAAGCTACGTCTTTTATTCTCTGGAGCAAATCATGGTTTTTATTGCCATTGGAGCTTTGTGTAGTTAATAATACACACACTATATATATATATATATATATATATATTCGATGTGGGTTTGTGGAAGAGCGAGGACTCGAAGAGGGAGGACCGGCGGGAGTGATCTGATTCGGCGGAGCAGAAACCAAATGGGAGTGATCTGATTCGTCGGAGCAGAAACCAAAATCTTAATCTCCATTCTCAAGAACTCTCCTCCTAGGGTTTTACAATGCTTCTCCTCCCCACTTTTCTCCGCCCCCTTCCCGATTTTCCGTTGCGGGATCTCACTAGGACGTGGATCCAAACCATCCTCAAGGATCGATCCGCCTCCTTCCGATGTTTCTTCCATTGCTCGTGAATTGTTGATGGTAAGTAGCTCACGGGTTATGATTATACGAATCATTTGCGCTCCACGTTGATCTTCTTGCAACTCAAGATTCTTGTAAATTTGCTGGTCATCTTTGTTGTGGTTAGTTATAGGAATTCTTGATCGGCGATGTTCTTCTTGCAACTCAAGATTCTTGGGGCCTGCTTCGGTTCGTCCCCTGGAGTTCACCGTAGGAAATTGCTTGTAAGAAACATTTTTGGGATCGATAATTGATCGTAGTTCGTTATAGGAATTCTTGATCGCTGTGTGCTGTTTCCTTCGAACTGATCAATGATGACCTTCTTGCAACTCGAGATGCTTGGGGCTTGCTTCCGTTTTCATCCGCTGTAGTTCGTTATAGGAATTTGCTTGTAAGAAAGTTTTAGGGCTCAAGAATTCTTGATCTTGTAATGTTGGATTAGGGTTTCGATGATTGTTATGCTTACCCTTCCTCTGAGAAGTAGATGTTGGATTAGCGGTTGGAGAAAAGCTAGGTGCTATAAGGTTTTGTTTATTCTTGCATAGAAATGGAAATAAAACAAGAACATTGGACTGTATGAAATGTCATGGATTATGGAATACTGAGATATATGAAAAACGCTTGTTATTTTTGTGAGGATGAAGAAAGAAATTAAATATTGATTATACCAGAATAAGTTCAACTGGGTTGAGAAATGGATCTTATAAGTGGAAGTAGAATTGGAGAACAATCAGAATTGTGAAGATGGGCTTCGTATCAAGAGACATATTGGGATTGATGTGACTTATTTGTGATGTTATTATGAGGCTTAAAATTCCTTCGACTTGTCTGCTTATACAGACTGATTTGCAGTGATAACAATGACAAACTAATTTCCATGAAGAGATTAAACTAGTCTTTAAGCTATGCCTCCTATATTCAAGATTTAAGAACATTGTGGTGTTGACTTGTTTATGTCTAATCCTATTAAAAAATTGATAGATCATTGTATACCCTTTATTCATTTCTATAACCTCTGTAGTCGGAGGAAATGATTATTAAAACAAGAGACTTTATTTTAGTGTCTCAACTAAAGAATGTCAATGTGCTCATTCTTAAATTCTTTCTTTATGATATTACATTGCACTGCATTTAAAATGCTTTAAAACTCATATAGGATCATTTAATGTTTCAAGATAATTTTTTCTGTTGTTCACCTTTCTGAAATCGGACCTCCTATCTGTATGCATGCCCCAGTGGGCTTGCCAATCTTTTCTCGAACGCCTAAAACTCATATAAGATAGTTACCATCGTTAGTAATGGTGGGCATAGTAATGATATTCTTCATTAGAACACTATGCATATTCATAAATGCTCTCCTTTCTGTTTTTACTGGATTTTATATGATAGCTTTTGCTAACATTGGCTATAAGTAACTTTGAGTTCTGTCACTTGCCATTCATTTGCAGTATCCTATTATCCATATTGCTTATATATTGTATGGTATGGATTTACAGAAGGGTAAAATTCAGAAGTCGTCTCTTGCTATCTGCATCTTTATGGCATAACCGATGTCTGGAGCTTTCGTTGTAGGCGATGGGTGTGATATGCATTTCCTCAGCTCCATGAAGGTCACAAATTAAGCAGGTAATTCTCTGCCTGCAATTTGAATTGTGGTAATATGATTAAAAGAAAATTTCAAAAATGGTTTATTTATGGATTCCAAAAGACAATTTTAGCATGGATCTACCTATACATAATATTTACAAAAATACATCTCCTGTTCAGGAATATCAACATTTTAGAAATATTTGTTTAAGAATTTGCACCTTCTTTTGATTTTCTTTGAAGTAAAACATATCCTTCCTTTTTTTAATCATATTACCACTTGGATCTGATCTATCCCTGTATAAATGGCATCCACTGAAGATTTCAGTTCTGTGAGGACATTTCTATGGAATTCTTCATGGGCATCAGATAGAATAGCAGGAACTGCAGCCTGTTCCAAGATTTCACAGGTGTAATGATGGGTACTGAGCTTGCTATAACATGTTTGATGAAATGATCAGTGAGAAGCTGCTCCCGCGTTAACAGTCAAGAGCATCTCAGTTGCCATCCTTACCTGTCCCAGTGACAGGGAACCAAAGGACAAAGAGGTCAGCGACGCAGTGTGTAACTCTGGGATTAATCTCAAGTGTTTGAATCCCTTACGTGCATCAGAATCCCACAGGGATCGCACATGGCTACCCATCCGAGACGCCAACCGCTTCGACAGTGATCCGATGGTGATAACCGGCGACAGGTGAGCGAACGAGGCCATGGGAACGAAACCTGCTTCCGCCAAAGACGAAAGCTCGTACGTTCTCGCCGGCGTGGTGAAGATCTGATGTGCCATCAGCATCTGATGATGTTACAGCCTTTGGATCACGTTATAGTATATACATAGTCTACAGTGTTATGAGCTAATTACAAATTATCTAATTAATCAGACCTTGTTAACATCCTGATTTTTAAAATTAAAAAATTTATATTGTAATCTTTAAAATATCTAATTTTATTTATCCTAATGTTGTCAATTATATAATGAAAATAAAGGATACAAAGATAATCTTAACGTTTTAGTTGATGATGATAGACGATATTGGTGGCGAACGATGATATCGTTGGAGATTGCGGGTGGCTATTATGGATGAGGAGAGTGATGGTGAAAGATGAGGGCCACTTTGTATTTGCATCGATACCGATGTAATTATCAAGCGATCCTTTTATTGCTTTGAAGATGCAAAGTGGCATAGCTTATCAATTGCATCAACGTCGATGCAGATGTAGAGTAGCATCGCTCTGCATCTATATCAGCAGTTCGACAACTGCGCCAACACTAATGTAGATGCCAATCGATGTAAGGGTCGTTCGAGTAACTATTGTAGACGAAGAGAGTAGTAGTGAGAGGTGAGAGTTGTTTTATATTTGTATCGATAACCCTTTCATCGCTCGACAATTACATCGGCGCTGACGTAGATGCAGAGCGACAAAAGGGTTGCTTGGCATTTACATCGACATCAACACAGATGTAAAGCAATCCTTATCTCTTGTCGTTGCTCTTCTCATCTACAATAGTCACCTATAGCCCCCCAACATCTTCGTCCGTCATCATCGACAACGTCTGTCACCATCAACTGAAATATTAAAATTATCTTTTTGTCCTTGCTTACCTACAATGTTAGAATAAAGCTATATGTTTTATTTTTATAAATATAAAAATTTTAATATAAATTTATTAAATAAAAATGTTAAAGAAGTCTAAGTACAAGAAATCAAGTATGACTATCAACCATTTGTATTTACATGAACATTTGTAATTAGATAAAAACTACATGATTGAAACGTGGCCAACCATTTGTATTTAGATACGTGCAAAACCATTTCTTACCAATCGATACATGAAAATTTCTTACCGATTGATACGTCAAAATTTGTATTTAGATACGTGCCCAACCATTTGTATTTAGATAAAAACTAAGGTTCCCAATTAAAATATGATTAAGTATATAAATCATCTCAACGGCATCAGATTTGGTTAAAAAAATTTAGTACGTTTATTGTTTTGCTCCTTACTTACAGATGATTCTCATATATAGCCAGCATTCAACATGCATGGGATTAGAGATAAATTGAGTGCATTGTCCAACAAAAAAGATAGTATCCATAACATTCTTCAAACAAAAGTCATGTTACTTACCAAAGGAGAGTTGACCGAATGGGATTAAGAAAACTTCAAAAAAATCTAAATATAAAAAAAATTCAATTGCTGTCTTTGAATAAGGCTAAAATCTTCACGGAGTAGAATTTTAAATTTAAAATCATTTTTATTCTTACGTGAGATCATTTAAAATTAGGAATAATTTTCTTCTTTTCAGCCTAGTTAACAAAAAAATTTAAAAATAATTACAAAAATCTCTTGTAAGATAATGGGAGAAAGCAAAACATATGATTAGAGAAATCTTCTCCCCCTCCACAAAGCTTAAGCTTCACATAACAATGGAGATAGATAAATGAATATGAATACAATTCACATGAACTATGTAAATTGAAAAAAGAAAATAAATTGAAATATGAATACAATTCACATACAGTTACTGATAATATATTCTTTTTTGTGTTTTACTGTTTTCAACTGCATCACATAATCGTAGCATACATCGGTAATAATAGACACACAAATGTCAATAGTTCAGAGAGATTACACACACGCCCTGTCGATGATTCAAAGCTTCCAATAAATCCCTGTTCACTTTTAGTGCAATCTGTTACCTGCCATCCTCGCTGGAAGTGTTTGATATGCCAAAATTTGCAACCCCACCCAAAAAGACGGTTAATTTTAGTCGCGGAGGAAAGCATGTCACAGATACGAGGGCTCATGCCATCATACTAACCCAACTTGTCAGTAATGTGAAAAGAAGCCATATAAAGAAAGCAGGCATATGCCACAGGAAGATCCAAAACTAGGAGCATGGCCGTTAGCATCAGTGCCAAGGCTTCCCTCCAAAATTTGTTCAGAACAGCATTCCTGCCAACAACTATACAAGAAACAAAAAGGAACGACTTGATGTATGAGCAGGTACTAAAGTGGGGAACAAAATCATATTTGTTACAGTACCGGAACCTTCATCAGCACTTCCAAGGCTTTTCCCCGGAAACTGCAGCAGGCAGCTTCAAGTTTGATCTCCCCTAGCTTTTCAGTAGAACATCAGGCACGGAAGCAGGATCGAGCTCCCAATAGCCACGAAGCTTTCCTCCATTTTCATCTGTTAGCCTGAATGCAGGTATTTGATGAGAGAATCTAATATATTCATTTGTCGGTATCTCCAATTCGGTTGCTGCATTCGTATTTTCTTCAGGTTTAAAAACAGATGTATAGCCATTTACTTTTGTCAAAGGCTTAACTTTCAAGCCACAACCACTACGCTCACAAATCTCCACCACATCATATTCACACTTCTCCAGTTCTGGGAGGCCCCATCCAACACTCCAATTCTTGTACACCGCCCAAATTTCTCCAATGCTAGGATGGATTAGAAAATGGTTCTTTTTGCCAGTTTGTTCGGCCTGTACTAGATGAGAGAAAGTACTAGTCTCCTTAATTATCGAGCTTTGAGGAACAACCTTAAATGTTCCACAACCAATTGGGAAGCCTTCTCGAGACCACCGCCTCTCCTCCTCTAGCACCGGGCAGGCCTCAAGCCATGTAATATGCACTCTAAGCCCTTTTAGTTCCGGTTCGGTCCTCTTTACCAAGCCATAGTACTTGGGATATGTATCTACATCACTATAGAATGCCCAAATGTGACCACACTGGACGGTTTCGATCATCTTGTGTTGTTCAAAATTATAAAATTCTGGATCAGGATAGTGATAGATGTCAGGGCTTAAAGATGGTACTGATGAGGAATCATCATCATCATCATCATCATCATCATCATCATTGATCTTCTCTGCATCTGAGTCACCTCTCTCACTAATTTCTACTTTGGGTGTTTTTGCTTCATTCTGCACATGCTTCCAAGTTTTCACATCCTGTCCTTCACTAATGTGATTTTGTTCCATATCATCAACTCGGTTTATCCCATTAGATAACATGTCTTGACTTGTCCTCTTCTCTCTTTCCTGCATTATACTGGTTACAGGTTCCTCTTTATCAATTGTGGCATTTAAAGATGAACTGCTGCTCCCACCCAACTTTCTAACTCTTGTTGTCTCATTGTCAAGATTAACAGAAGGAAACATCTGTCTAAAGTTACTGGGAAGTGATGCACAATCAAGTTCCAAAGAACCTTGAGGAATACCTTCTCTTTCAGTTCCACTCAACCTGTATGAAGGAACATTATGTGAAAAACAAAGGATTTCATGGGGTGGAATCACAAACGAGGTCATTCCCTTTCCCGTTGCTCGCATAAACAAGCTCACAGATTGTTCTATCCTTACCAAGGGAATCACACTAATGCCAGTTCCCGATGCAAAATCTGAGAGGACTTCTACTACTTCATATTCATGGAACCTATGCTTGTCTGCATCTGTGCTCCACCAGATATTCCAGCCCTTGAAAAGAGCCCAAACCTCACCTTTTCTAGGATAAATAACATAGGAGTTTCTCTTTTCCCCTTTTCTCCATGAAACAACATGAGAGAACGTAAGACAATCTTTGGTGGATTCCGATTTGCCTAGTCTGAAGTTCCCACAAGCAACAGGCAACTCTGCATCAGACCATGTCAACTCAGTTTCATTTACAGGATCGTGCTCAAGCCAAGTAAAGCGCAGCATGAAACCAGGGGTGCAGACCTTCCTAATTCGAGCATAGAATCGAGGCATTCCATCCTGATCATCATACACTGCCCATATCTGATCAACAGCAAATTGACTTGCATCTCTGAGTTTATCAAAGTTGCCAAATTCAGGATCAGGGTAAACAAAACATCCCATAGGAGGAAAAGCCTTAGGAATTGACCCAACAATTGATTCAGCTCCATGCCTGAACTTCTGATGTTCGCTAGTCCCTTGTTGACTTTCATAGGCCTGTTCATTTCCATTCGGCAACTTATTTTCATACATGATGTCATCTTCATTATTCAGTCTTGTTTTAGCAACACCTGTCCCATCGTCTTCCAAATTAACACCTTCAGCACCGGTTCTGCATGATGGTTCTTCAAACCTACCAGCTTTACAGGATGACTCATCTTTACATCTTTTACTAGGGGCTACAAAGGAATTGTCACCATTACCATCTTCCCTTCCATCTTCATTATAAGAGACATACTGCTTCTGCCTACTCGATCTTCGTGGGCCAGATGTAGAAGCATTCTGCTTTACAGGAGGCCCATCATCCACATTTTTTGTGTCTTCACTATCACTGCCATCTGCATCACTAAACTCTAAAACAACCTTTCTCCTCCTCTTCTTACTAGCATTAGTAGTTTTCGGCTTAGCAGCCTGCTGTCCCTTATCAACTTCAGTGACATTTACTGCATTAGCTGCCCCAACCTTAGCATCCACATGAATATTCTTTCCCATGTTTAAAGTTTCACCAACAGAATCTTGGTTGAATACTGATCTTCCACAAGCATCCTCCTGAAACTTCATGTCAGAAGAGGTATTTCTAAATTGGCTTTGTTTATTTATATTATTAGCTTGCTCAACTGGAATCTTTTTCTCTAGATTTTTATAACTATTCCATGGGTTCCCAGCGGAAGGCACAACTTTGGCATTTAAATCATATGCAACAAAAGTATTCAAGCAATTCTGACAGCGCAGGGCTCTGTTTAAAATGCTTCGATAATACTGGTATCTCATTCCACAAACAGGGCAAATTGTCCAGAATGTCTGGGTAGAACTGAAAGGAGATGGCTGATTAAACCCACTAGAATTCACTGTCCTAAGATTGTTTTGGGCATGAGGATTCATCCTTGAATACTGAAAAGGCTTCATTGCAGGGGCACTTTTAATGTTAGCATTTCTTTTGAAGTCATAAAGGCGCCTTTTTTCTTGATCAGACAATACCATATGTGCTTCTCCAATTAGTTTGAAAGCGGCTTCAGCACCTGAAAACTTGTTCTTATCAGGATGTAGCAACAGAGCAAGTTTCCGATATTGTTTCTTAATAGATAAATCATCAGATGTTGACTCCACTTGGAGAATTTTGTACCAATCCATTTCACCATTAACTCTAGCTCCAGCAGAGCAATGAACATCACAGACAGTTAACATCTGAGAGATGTTCTCAATGTCAGGAAAGAGCTGTTGGGCCTTAAGAGCAATCTTTTGTGCCCCCATAAAATCTTTGTTCTGCATCTTTTTCTCTGCAAGATGCTTGGCTCTAATAGCTTCTTCCTTGTTACAGTCCATTGTGATATAAGAATGAAAGAGTGCACTATAGATTCTTCATGCAAGAAGTTTGAACCAGATAAATTTATGCTTCTTGTTCATGTTTGCCTTTTTTCTTTCAGAAAGTGAGCTGAAATCTATCTGTATGTCTGAACCTTCTATTTCAAATAGTTTCTTTCAGCAAATTAGACCGCTGGATGCAATTGACTGTTGCCCTTAACGATACTTAAAATTATGCAACAAAATTCATTCACCTGCATCATAGAAAAGTATTACTCAAAATTTATAACTTCAAAAGACAATTGCCAACAGCAAAGATGCACAAAAGAGAGTTGACTAAAGCAATGCATCAAAATAGATCTAATTGAACTCATTAAGGATACCAAAATTTCTCTGTCAGAAAATCACTTACCTGCACCTTAAGCTTCAAAAGGACTTCCGACCAACAAGCTTTTACACTAAACAGGTTATATTCTAATGCATGTTATGGGAAAAAATAAACAGATTTCAACAGCAGTTATTTTTATTTAAAAAAATCTTCCAATCTTGATGACAAAAAGATTATCTACTGTGATAAGTGCTTCCAATCAACTGCGAGCAAGAAATAAAGCATATATAATAATTTCATTGTATATAGAAAGCAGATATTCAGACTATATTAATGGTCTCAAGAGAGTTTACTACTGCACAGTTTCTCAAATGATACTCCACTTCTTTTTCCATTAACTTTCTGTCAGCCAACTCTCAGTAGTCTGCATGGCATTCCAAGATGCTCCTTCAAATCTTTGTCCCTTTTTATTTCCCCATTAAGCTTTTATGCTCCATCAAATAAAAGTTTGTTGCAGATGTCTCTTCATTGTTAATCTCTATCATCTGTTGCAATCCAATGATTGGGTAACCAAAATTTTCAGGACATAGATACAAGGTATACAGTTTCAAATGATACCGCCCGGTACGTACCAGTCCAATAGTAAACCAGTATATATATATATATATATATATATATATATATATATATATATATAAAGGCGGCATCGCCCCGCCTGAGGAGAAGAGAAGCGACATCGCACATTTTTTAAAATATATATATATATATATAGGCGACGTCACCCCGCCTGAGGAGAAGAGAGGCAACGTCGCCTCGCGTGGGGGAGAAGGGAGGCGACGTCGCCGAAATTTCTTTTTTTTACTTTATACACACACACACAGACGTCAAAATTTCTTTTTTTTACTTCACACACACACACACACACACACACACATATACCGTTCATATATATATATATGTATATCGCTTGGTATACAGTATCGTACCGAGAGAAGGTCAAAACTTCGGTACGGCATGATATTTCAATCCTTGCATAGATGTAAGTGTTGTTATCCTAAAATTTGATTCAAACAAGAAATTTTCTCAAAATAAAACAGAAACAAATTAGCTAATAGTTCTTAGCAGAAGATGGCAAAAATTACACAAACATGATCAAAGAAAAGATGGTTCTAGTTAGAAACCAATGATCATTTAATATGATCAAATTGAAAATACAGACTTCTATAGTATTGTGCAAATATAATATGCCTCATTTAGCGAAGCATTTCATACAAAGTCTACACTTTATAACAAAAAAGAAAGTAAAGATGACATTGATATAGATGTCAAGATAACAATAAGATGGAGAGTCATAAATGACTGCTTGAAAATTAGCTAACGGTAGTTGCAACTATGAATAAAATAAATTCTCAAGTGCACAATAAAAATACGCTTTATCTGTAAATTAAAGGATAAAAAGGACAATTAGAATAAACAAAAAAGATCTAATGATTTTTGGAACAAGTATGTCGAAAGGATTCATGTAGATAAATCAGTGTTTTTAAAAGAGCTAGGCGCCAAGCTCCCAAAACACCCAAGGTGCTAAGCACTCACCCGAGAAAATCAAGACACTCTAAACTATTAAAATATAAAATATATATAATATAATTGATAAATATGATTATATAAATAAAAATGCAACATTAAAGTGAATTTTTTTATGAATTTTCTGTATTGCTTTGTACACTTGCCATTAATCCTAAAACCTAATAATAGTTTTAAATAAATAGAGATTAACAGTGATAAATAGGGACTAATAACAATTCTAAATAGCGATAAACAGTGTTAAATAAGGATTATTAATTCTAAATAAGAATTAGTTCTAAATAGGCAAATAGTTCTAAGGATTAATATCAATTTCAGTTTATTATATGGTAACAATAGTTTTAATATCAGTTAAGGATTAACAATCCACTGTTAATAGTATTTAATCCACTGTTAACAACAGTCATAACAATAGAGGGGTAAAAAAGGAGACACTAATGATAGGACGTGGGGAGGAAGAGGACGACGATGACGGAGGAACCTTTGAACGGTGGTAGCATTGGCGTTGGAAGCTACGACCAATGACAACAATGATGGAAAAAGTTACAGAAGGCGGCAACAGCGACAGAGGAAGTTGCGGATGACGACGTCAAGGGCAAAGGAAGCTTCAGATGTGTTCGTTGTTGGCGAAGGAAGCTACGATCTTGTCCTGCATCAATGGAAGGAGTTGCACACAGAGGCAGCGGAGGGAACTACGCACAAGACCTACAGTAGCAAGAGCTTCAAACCTATTTGTCGACAGCAAAGCGCCAGACCTATGTGTCGACGACTTTGGCAATGGTGGGATTAGTCGTGAGTCGAGGTGGTTCCTAAGGTTTATGGGTTGAGCGCTGCGCACAGGGGAGGAGGGTTGTGTTATTGTTACTATTTATTGTGCTTAGGTGGTTCAGTTGAACCAAGTTATTGTTCAACCGAACCAAAGTTGACTATCTTATTCGATTGCTCACCTTCAACCGGGCGCTTGCCCGAGGCACCTAGACTAAGGCAAGCGCCCAACGATTGGGATCAAGAGAGCGCCCTGGCGATGCTTCACTGAAGCCCGTCACCCGACAACTATGCAATGCCAGAGCGCCTAAGCAAGCACCTAAGCATCTTTTTAAAACACTAAGATAAACTCAAATGATTGGGGGCTAAGAGCCATTCTCACAATTTATGTTGTTTGCTTATTTGTCTAAAAACAGAGAAGCCAAAAATATACCCATAGATTTAGATCAAAATCTGGTAGCAGGAAATTCAAAAGTTTGTTATGGCTATTACATTTTCTTGGTAATATTTCACTAGTGATGGTTCAATAGTTTCAATCTCATAGTTTCTCAGTATGAATCCCAAATAACCAATTAGAAAAAAAGGAAACTACTGATGTTTAGTAGAGATGTAAAAAGCTATAGAGTTAATAATATGAATGAATTACCACAAACTCATACGGTCATGGCCTAACAAATTTATACACATCAAAACTCTAGAAGTCCTTTCCACCTGATTTTTTCGGTCACCAGAGAATTCAAAATTATTTTCCTCCATGAATCATCTTAACCATAATTGAAAACCTTCAATCTGCAAGTAAGTCCTCCCACCTAATTTTAGGTGTCATTAAGCATTCAAAACTATTTAATTTCATGAAGTCATCTTAAGTGAAATTGAAAAACATCAGCCTTTAGTTCTGCAGTCACACCCCATAATAGCAAATAACCAAAAGGGAAGGTGACTTCCAATTAGTGCTTCCTTCTCCTGAAAATTAATGACATTGCAAAAGTATGGGCCTCAGAAATTCAAAAATAAAAGATAGGAGGATGGAAGAAACAAATTTGGCAATCTAAATGGATTAGTAAGTGAAGGGATGTGGAGATAAAATAGGCAACTATTCATTGAATTCTACAATACAGTCATTCAGGAAGTGCCTAAAACAGCAATGCCAATGAGACAGAGAAAAAGTCAATTAATTAAAACGAAGGTTCAATAATCTGATGGTCAGGATCTTTCATGTCAAAACAACTATCTGAAGATCTGGAAAGTATCACCAAGGGTTGAGAGTAGCAGCATAAAAAGCTTGGAATTGGACTTAGGAGTGTAAAATATATTGATGAAAGAGACACATAGCCCTGCAAAAGTTTTTGCAACAGATCATACAAGGTCGACATTTTGCTTCCCAGGATACAATAAGAATGTTTAATGCAACCCTTGAAACCAGACTTGCACAAATTGAGGAACCATGATAGCAACAGGACTAATGAGAACAACTTACACGCCTACAATCAAAATCTCCTCTAAATGTACTATAAATTCATCACTACTGCAAATATAAACAGGAGAAAGCAAACAATGGTCAATCACAATGAGTTAAAAGTCCTCAAAAACTAGAACCTTAAAATCTTAAATGACATCAACCAGAAAAATGCTTCAATTCATTGAAAAAAATTCGATCAATTACTATGCACAAGTAAACCCTCCAACAACCATAATACCTCATCTTGGTAAATACAAATATACTACAGAATAGATTTGGCAGAATTGGATTGTTCTTTGCAGATTACAACTTGATATGCCAGATTCCAACACCAAACCCAACTAGATAAATTCCACTTGATGGATCTTTTTCAACCAATAAGCTCTTTCTAGAGCAACATCCCCAGTTAAATCAAAAGCCATCAGTTTCTTGTAAAACATCCTCCTTTACTTGTGCTACTAATCCTAATTCAGTCACCTTGTATAACCATGGAATTTGTAAACCTCCCTTGAGCATTCTCTGATCTATTAATGTTTCACCTGATCAATTCACCTTTTTGTACATGTTATCTAACTACCTATCTTTCTGATCCATAACTAGAATATTGTTGTTTGTCATTAATTAGCATGATAGGTTCCTACAACATGTCTTCATCTTCTAGATTGGTTCAATAGAATTGCCACATAGATATCAGGTGAATATTAAAAGGCTCCCTGTAAAATTATCCATATGTCAATAAATCAATCAAATTATTCAGGGGAAAATCGGTTGTCTTCAGCAAAAGTTGGAATTAACTCCAAAGCACCAGACATTGGAAGTTCTGTTAGTCTTTGGATAATTAAGTCTGAGATGCATATTACAGAAAGCCTAACAACCTTATTGACATTGGAACATATGAAAACATGACATTTTAAGATTCGTCACGGTCTGGGAACTATATCATATAAACTATGCATTTCAGTGAAAATCCATTAAATCACTGTATACATGAACTTAAAGAATTATGCATCTTGTATATTCCTTAAATTCACAATCTAAATCTAACTTCTCGTTATCTTTTGGGAGCATCAATAAACACCTTATGGAAAATCTAATATCCTAAATTTAGCATCCAAATCAAGAATAAGATGATAAAACAAAATATCACACACACATCAGGGAATCATAAGTTCTCAATATAGACAAGTCTCTTCGGAAGACATTCTAGAAAAGATGGATACATAAACAAGTAATTATAATGGTAGTAGCCAAACAGCATATTAGCACAAACACAAAAACAAAACTTGAAAACTTAATATTTATTTATTTTTCTCATAAAAGTCATGATGTCTAGATACATTAAATTTGCTGTTCTCTGACGTTGTACTTCAACTTTGGATGTCACATAAATTAGATAATGGTCATGCATAGAACTCAAGGTAGTATGTCTTCCTAAAGTGTAAGAGGCTTACTAGCGGAAAAAAGTGAACAAGATCACTAGGAGTGCAGAAAGACTTTGGAAACCATCGTCTTATGGTCATAAAAATTGTTGTTTCTGCCTGATCAAAGGTACCAAACAAAACAGCACAACCATCTTAAGGACAGTGACATTCAGCAAATACTATCATCTCATGGACTAAGCACATCCGTGAATAGCATACAGGCACCTAAAAGCGGACTGATGACAACATAATAACTAATAACATGGCGAATACCCAAATTCACTTCTCGATGGTCCAAGCTTCATGATGCACAACTGAATATTGAAAATGTCAATGTAGCTCCTATTGCAAATTAGATGAAGTTGCTCTGCAGAATGAATGCATGCATATGCATATTTGCACATAAATAGCCACCGAGCATACGGTCGTGATTTCGACGGACCAGTCAAAAGAAGCAGAATATCTCTACTTAATGGTGAAAAACGTACTGCTCTAAGAACAACTATCTTCCCTAATTCGATGATGAAACAAATAAAGGTAGCAAAGGAGAAAGGGGAAAACGCAATCAGACTAACGATCTCAGCTCCATCGAAGAAACGAGTGACGAAACCAAATCCCACCAAATGGAACGAGCGAAGAACGAAACCCTAAATAAATTCGGTTTCTTCATTTTCCAACCCTAAATAAATTCTTACCAAAGGGCCGAAATATCCAACCCCACGCACTAGATGATCTGCGCTGCAGCGAAGAAGGCGCTACTTCGCAGCCGGCCAAGTGACCAGGTGACGGAGACTAAAAGAGGGATGCGGCGGAGAGATCGAGAAAATCCTGACCGGAGACTTGCGGGAGTTCGGGGACGCCCGCAAGGGTGAACTTCGGCGGCGGATGGAGGCGCCGCAGCCGCCCTCACTCGGAACCCTAAAGCGGGCAGCAGTAGCGAGGAGCGAGACGGAGATATCTCGGGAGAGCCGAAAACAAAATTTGCCCGGCAATGGTGTGAGTAAACGCAGCGGAACCCAAAAAGGAGCGAGGGGAGTGGGGGGGGGGGGGGGGGAACAGCGTGGCCGCATCCTGTCGTAGTGCGGCGTGAAATTTGCACCGTCGGATGCGAGATTCGATGCACGGTACAGCGTTCGGATCCGCGACTACTGAGTCAAGCGGCAGAGCGTCTTCGACCGAGCCGTGTGTGGGCGGGGAAAGACAAAACGACGATGGACGGTCGGGATCAAACCCAAGCACTCCGTTTCGTGGCATGTAGTATGTACAATGGAGGATTTGGTGAGGTAGGAGATCAAGTTCCCGTGGGTCATGTGATGAGAAATAGACTGAAATATGGATTGGTGGCTACTTTGATGTGCTTCAATTGTCTTATGAGTTCGAATCAAATTTGGTCAGCTAGAAATTAAGTAATTTTCATTAGTGTGACATTAAGAACAATTTCTTTTTTCATAGATTGATGTTCTATTTAGATCTTATGATGGATTCAAAAAAACATATCGCCTCCTACAGAGAATTGAGAATTGGATTAAGCTCGACTATGAATTAGAGGTCGGTATGAATTTTATCACCATAATAAATATTTTTATATATTTTTTTTGTGTCTATCGAAATATGTTTTATATTTTTTTATTTTTATTTGTATTTACAGAGACTAAAATTAAAAATCGAGGGGTCACCGTGCATTTGTATTTATAATTTAAAAGTATAAATAATCTTTATAGTAAAATATATAATTATTATTAAAATAAATGCTAATATGATAAAGTAAAAAAGGTAAATTTTTGAAAGAAACTTTTATTTTTTAAAATTTTCCATAAAACACTTCTACTTTAAAAAAAAAAATTCTAAAACAATATGTCTAGTCTTCTGAAAAATATCATTTTACATCTTTCTTCGTTGGACCTATCATCGCTCGTATAACTCATGAGGATCATCTCCGTTAATCCTGCCTATGTGACTTCTAAGGAAATCAAAGTTAATTTTAACTTATATTCATTTGAAACCTACAAATTAATAATCCTAATTATGGGCGATTCATTCTACTATTTCTCATTATTTTGTAAGGATTTCTACTATTAACACTTGTTTTTTTATTGAATTATTTGAATTGAAGCTTTGGGTACAGTAAATTATCATTGTATGTTTTGCTCCTAACCCTCACATGAGATGGCAAAGGCATTTATCCCTCTCATTCTATTCTTTTTCTTATCTTAAAAAATAAGATCTATGAGCAAAGAAAGAGACTGAGTTTATAAGTAGTGGTAAGAATTACGGATAAGAAAAATGGGATGGATCTATGAACAATGATGATGAATTCTACATATGATAAATAAAAAACTTTTGCACAAAGATTACAAGTGGATATTTAGGGTAAAGAGAGACAACTAATGGGTAGAGGCACAACCAAAGGAGTGGAAGCCGATAACCGATAAAATAAAAGGGTCATTTTGAAAATAATATTATTTATAATTTTTTAAGTACGAGAGATATTTTAAAAAATAGAGATATTTTTTAGAAAAAATACCCAACTTAAAATATCCCAAGTTACTATGCATTTGTATTTATAATTGAAAAGCATAAATAATCTTTACGGTAAAAATACATAATTGTTCTTAAAATAAATGATAAAACGATAAAGTAGAAAAATGCTAATTGACCTTAAAATAAATGATAAAAATTATAATGTAGAAAAATGCGCATGTGGGAAACCAAACTTCGATCGCTAACGTGGAAGGAATTTGTAGAAGCATCTAAATAGCATACATAATAAGACTTAACTTGAAAGCTTTATCTCGATGATATTTTATCTCAGAATTATGCTGAAATATTAAGTGAAACTTGGAGTCACTTAATAGCATAATAGGATATTGATTTAAGAGTCTTAGTTAAGATAAACATTTCTATGGTAATTGGAGTCAAAATTTTAAATTTATTTTTTCTAAATAAAAGACCAACGCAATGCTATATATATATTTGAGAGGAAAGATAAGAAGCCAAAAAATTAAGAGATTTATGAGGGATTTTGAATTTTGATGTTTAATATAAGTTTTTAGTTTTTGAGGTGTTTTTCTATTCTCTTATTATTATTATTATTATTATTATTATTATTATTATTTCATTATTTTAACGAGAGATTTTTCAACAAATTTATATTATGAAATCACCAGCATAATCACAAGCTGAAATATGGTGGAGGAATATTTACTTAGATATTGTATTGATAATTTTAGGATAGAGTCTACATGGTATCATGACAAGACTACCTTTTAACTCTGTATCTTCCTCAGGTTTCCTGCCTTTCCATATCGATGGCTTTGTAGGTGTATCAGAAACATCAGATCATGGAGAATCGACCTCTCTTTTGGGCAGCCATGCTTTCCAGAGATTGCCGTCTTTTTCGTTGCTTATTTGTATACTTTTATCACGTTAATTTGATCCAAAGAAAAAGAAACTATAAGGTATGTAATTGGAAGAATAATTCATGCCTTTGGCATATTTTATACTGCTAATCTTTTTGGTGCCTATCCAAAGAACATCATTGCATGGTTCAGCAGAAGTTAGAATTGACATTGATGAGACATCTATCTCTTCTGTGATACAAGTCACTTTTTGATGAGACGGACATCTATCTCTCTCTCTCGCTCTCACGGAGGGAGAGCGAAGTGTGATCTGATGCTTATGTCAGATGCTACGTGCTTAAGCGAGAATAGGGTTGATAATGACGCTAGAGCTCACAGGGTAGGCGACAACTCTCCATGACTCAAAAACCCCCACCTCAATTAAAAGCACTGTCATTTCACGTTTCCTGCCTTCCTCTGCCACGCAAGTTAATGCACGAGAGAGAGAGAGAGAGAGAGAGAGAGAGATGAGCTTCATATGGAATTCCCTCTGAAATAGCTGATGGTAGAAGAACGATGAGATCATCCACCATGCAAATTGATAGGGAATACGATATCGACCGACATGTGATAGTTGAAATCCGAATATTTATTTATGCGAACGAAGATTCAAAATCGATAAATATATAATTTTTTCTCTTAAAAGAGATAATTATATTTTTTATTATTATTTATGACATAAATTTCTTTCTATAGGGTAAGACATAAAAAGATATTTTAAGTTTAATATAATTTTTTAAATAAATTATTCGAATCAACATTTATGAATCATATATTATTACTAATTTGAACGTAGAATAGAAAAATATCGAATAGAATAAATTAAAAAATTCTTTTTCAATCTCGATCTATGTATAAATGATATTTAGAGAGTTTTATACTTTTAATTAGAGATACTTAAAACAATCTTACATGTATAGATTTAATCCATGTCAAACTGATAAAAATAACAATAAAAAATGTCTAATGACGTCCATTAGACATTTCATTTACATATAATCGCTTGCCGTAAAGCAATTACCTTGGAATTTATGTGGTGATTTTGTTAATGGTGGTGATGTATGACAGTGACTCTGCCCAAAAGAAGAGAAAAAAGGTAAAAGAAGAAGAAAGAAGATATTAACACTACTTTTGTATCCAATAATCTATTATAAGCTTCATTGAAAACAGTGGTTTCATCTCTCCTCCGCTGTGTACCAATGAGAAACCCATCACACCCTCCAAACCGTCGGCCTTTTCTCTCTGTTCTCAGTCCCTTTTCCTTTGCTCTTCTCCGGCCTTGATTCCCCCACCAGCCCAAGTATTTGCTCCAACCCTTCATCTTCTCCGCTGTTGTTCCTCATGGCAGCACCTGAAGAAGCTCCTGAACCACTGAAATACCAGGTACTACATTGCTTCTACTCCCTCTCCTTCGCTTGCTCAAAGAGACTCTATCGAACTGGAACCGAGAATTAAGGTTTTGGTTCATGTTGATGCTTCAGACTCTGGCCTTGAAGGTCTCCATCCACTGTGAAGGCTGCAAAAGGGAGGTGAAGAGAGTCCTCCAGCACATAGATGGTTGCCCGGCGCCAATCCATGACGCTTCATCTCTGTTCCCTGTTAATCTCTCTTTCACCACTACAATATCTGATGTTTCGATGTCTCTCAGGGGTTTACAAGATTAGCGTCGACTCCCAGCAGCACAAGGTTGTGGTAACTGGCAACGTCACGGCCGAGAGCCTTGTAAGGAAGCTCACTAAGTCGGGGAAGCATGCTGAGCTCTGGCCGAAGCAGAAGCCGATCGAGAACGCTGGTGGAGGTGGCGGTGGCGGCAAGAAGAAAAAGAACAAGAACAAGAATGACGGCAAACCAAATGAGCCACCGGAAAACACTGAAAACAACGTGACCTACTCAGGCGACGACAGCTCTGCCGAAGCGTCGGACAAGCCCGACAGCGAAGCCCCTCCGTTGCCGGAGAAACAGAGTGGGACAGAGAAGGCTGTCACCGATGCAGGTTGTGGTAAGAAGAAGGGGAAGAAGGGTCGCAAGGAACACGACAGCAGCAGTGGAGGCAGTGGCAAGCCTGGTGGAGCTGATCCCGAAGTGGCTTCGCAAGAGGCCGGGCAGAAAGTGGCAGGCGGCAGTAGCCTTGCGATCCCACCGGCAATCGACGCAGTGAGCTACAGCTCGGTGCATCCGATGCCGATTCTGATGCAGCAGCAGAGCAACTGCATCTACTCCACGGCGCCTCCAGGCTCATACTACTTCAGCGAAGAGAACGCCAACGCTTGCTGCCTCATGTGATGAGGGCAATCTCTCCTTTTGGTTTTGTTGCTGCTGATGTATATATATCTCAAGTGGTTTAGCAGTGGCCTGGAAGTGTATGCCTGGGTAAATAGTGGAGTCAAGCTTATTATACTAGTGCAAGTGTAATGATGGAATGCAGGAGAAATTAAACTGGGGATATTGTAGCAGCTTTTTGATATTGTATGATGGTGCTCTAGAATGGCTATTCTTCAACAAAACTGATCCCTTTGTCTAAATTTTTGCTCTTGTTTTCCTCACTGCACTCATATAAGCATAATTACCACTGAACATAGACAAAGAAGATTTAGAAGCAGATAAATCCAAGTGATCAGAACCTGGAGTTAGATCGAACATAGCAATGTCAGCAACAATCTAGTGTGATATTCTGACCTCTGTTAGTTGTTTCTGAAACTATTTTCTAGAAGGAAACTTTGTGCTATAATATCTTCCTGATTGAAATGCATGCTGAACACCTCTTGACTTTGGTGGGGTGGGTTGCAGTGCAGCACTGCTGATGAGTCATTCATGTTTGACCTACAAGAATATGTAGTCCAACTTTAATAGCTAGGTTGACCTTTTTTAGCAAGCAGAAATCACAACCAGGTGATTCTTTCCTCTATGTAGTCCGACTTCAACAGCTGGATTGACCTTCATTGGCAAGCAGAAATCCCAATCAGGTGATTCTAGCTACATGCTGAGAGTAGTAGACACATGAAAGATACAACTCATAGGAAATTATGAACATTTAAGTGGGTTACTACTGTCTAAGATACTTCAAGCACACCCTATTGGACTGTCATCGCTTTGCTTCACAATTCTCTTCGTGGTGTCAGCCTCATACAAACAAATAATTAGTCCACATATATATATATATATATATATGGATTCATTGAGTATATTTTAATATGTAATATCATCATAATCTTGTCATTGGCCAAGGGGGAGTTCTTTCCCTGACAAGACCACTCCTATTGATGCTGCTGCTTCTCTCTATCATGATAATGTGATCCTCCTGCGGCTGATGCCATTCCTATCCCACTGGTTCATGCCATTCCTAGGGATAACGTTTGTCCCTGGGAGGGCACTCTCTCACATATGATCCACAGCCTATGAGACCATTCGACCAATTCTTCTCTACACCCTTAAGTTTGTAAAGATCATGATATCCTCCTGCTGCAAGGGATTGATTACTAGGAATGAAACATACATTAAAGGAGAAGTACGGCAGACACTTGGGGAACTGAGATGAAATGTTCCATAGCTCCATTAAACAGTAGTTATGCCTTGTGTGAAATTTCAAGACATACGTGAACTTGTCTTGAGGAGAGAGAACACATGAGAACTTGTTGTGGGAATCATTCAAAATACTGATATTTCGTAACATAAGGATTCTTATTCGAAAGCAAATCGAAGGATACAGCTATAATCCCCACAGAAGCTATCACCTTTTCTTAGGAAAAGATTTCCTTCTAATTTAGCCTGCTATTTGGGTTAAGCCTTGTGTGAAAGAACTGCAATCTAAACAAAAATTCTTGATCCTGCTATAGCGAAACATTAAGTCCAATGACACGATCACCAAGTTCTCCGGCTCACCTCAGAAACTGCGATCAGTCCCGCACTAAACTGTACACTATCTATAAATTGCGATAGTTAATGATCATGCCCAAAAAGGTGAAGGATGCATGATGGCGAGATGGCCCAATCAAAATCAGCAGATCTTAAGACGAGAGTAGGGGTTTAAGGGGATGACCTCTTTGGCGTGGTGGAGACACTCCAGGTAGTCGTCGCGGAGGAGGGCGCGCACTTGGGCTCCCGGCAACGGGACACGCAATCGCTGAAGTCGCAGCACCGGCCATCGTTCCCCGTGATACCCCACCCCGACGCCATCTCTTCTCCTCCGACCCGGACGGGAAAAAGCGTTAGACGATGATGTTGATGATGGGGGTACCATCGAGTCATCCTCACTGCTAAGACGAAATCAAATCCATCGGAAGAATTGAACCGGACCCAACCATGGTTATCGGGTGCGGATTGAACCGGACCGGATCCAATCTGACGCAATGGGCCTCGGGCCGCCAAATCTCGGACGGATCAATGTACATAATTTGATGTGATCCAAACTTTAAGTTCTCATGTCACAGAGGCAATGTGACATGAGACAAATTAATAAATATTGATTGGTACATCTCAATCAATGAATAAGTACTAATTAAATTCATTAAATAATAATAAAAAACTCACTTGATGATACTTATATATCAACTCAAATCTAAATTATTTTATCCCATATATATATATATATATATATATATATATATATATATATATTATTGAAGTATATTTTTCTTTTACAATTGGTCTTAATATAAGCCTCTTCATAATCACCCATCAACTGCAATTTTGTTTTTAAGTGAGTCAGTCCTTAAGGGCCATGCAGATGATGAAAAGGCTAAATATTGTGGCACATTCAGAGTTATGCATTGATTCACTCTTTGGGCTAATGTAATTGCTTGAAGCTTTTGGATATTTTGTTGTTCATTTTTTTTTGTAGAGTGCATTGTTTTGTAAGGAAAACCAATGCATTAGCCCTCTCTCTCTCTCTCTCTCTCTCTCTCTCTCTCTCTCTCTTTGCTAGGAAGCATTTACAACTTTGACAGTAATATTCACTTTCTCAAGAAGATAATGCAGTCAGTAGCCTTTTCTTTTCTTGATGCATATCTCACAAGTGTATTTGCTTCTCCCTGCACATGGTAATGTTTTCTCTGAAGAAAATCTTGACATCTTAGAACAGCAAGCATGTCCAAGAGCCGTCAGCTTTTCCAGTAGTCATCTCAGTTGAATCACTCATGCAACCACAGTCATGATTCCTCTGGTATCTTCTTTCTTAAAACCTTTCGTATAAATGTGATTTGAGTGTTTCAAATGACTTTTTTTTGGTAGCTGTGTCAAACTCACCCATCTATACTATATTTTCTTGGTCCCATCTTTTTCAGCAAAGGAGTAGCAGCAGAGCTAAGTGCAGCACTTAGGGGGAGGTGATTCCTGTCATGCTTTACCATTATTTCTAGCACAGACTTTTGGATCCACTCTTGATGCTCTGTAAGTATCCTATCTATGACATGATTTGTCTGAAAAATCCATCAAAAACCAACTGGACATGTAGGAGCTCCAGTTTTTTGAAGATGATGTTGTTTGTATCTTGGAACACTAAAAACACATTGTCCGAACTCAAGTTATTGTACTTTGTATTTGTGGATGGTGAGATTCTTACCAGCACAAATTTTCTAGTGAAAGAAGTCAGGATGAGTTACTGCTGCAATTGAGGCTTCTTTGGATTATTTTTGGGGGGCATAAAAATAATAACACAAAAACAATCATGCAAAGTTGATGTCCATGTCCAAGCATCAAAATGATTGTTTGCATAGATCAAGCTTCGGTTCTCCAAATCTGCGTTCGGGTCTCTATACTCTTTCATACATTTCAAAGCAGAGTCTGTGTTCCAATGATCCAATCTATGATCTTTGATGGGAAAAAAAAAAAATGGAAGGATTTTGATCAGAATTTTATGTTGTTATTAACTTAATGAATGATGCAACTCTTTGGGGTAATTAAAAAAGGATGATGTCGACTGTCTGCTTAAAGTTTAGATTTCTTTGTCAAGCAGGGATGTCATCAATGAGGTCCCTTGTCATGCTTGCTAATTTCTGATCACCAATCAAAACACCCATGCCATTTTTCTTGTTGCAGAGACATATGGCTTTAATCTGAACTTGTTTGGGGAAAAAGTAACATTATTCCAAGACTTTAATCTGCATGTCCACCTTAACTTGGAGGAACTTTCAAACCATGGATGATGTTGTCGACAAAATTCCTCTCTCATGAACAGGATCATGGCAGATAAAAAGGAAGAAACATATGGCTTTATCTTGAGAACTTTAATCTGCAGGGCCTCATTAACCCATAGGAATTCTTAGGTCAACATCCAAGCATGATTTTAATATTGTTGTTGACAGTGGTCACATCATATTAGGCTTCCTTCATGCCTCCCAAATGAAAGGTAAGCTCAATTAAGAATCTCATAATTATTGACTTAGGAACTGACAAGTTTGTGGTCTTTAAGAATCTACTGAGTCATCAAAACATGAGTATAACGATCACACATGTCTAATATAATATTCTCTTGGAGTTTAGCTAACTTGGTCACAATGTTGGCCAAAAAAAGTAGGTCAAGATTGAGATTGTGTTGATATAGATTTTGATACTCCTGAAAGAAAGTAGGCTCTACCTCATGAATTCTTTACCTCCATGCACTGTGTACTTAAAAGTGGGTCTCTAATCCACACTCTTTTCCATGCTACAACCAGTAAAATCACCAGAGACAACCCAAATCCTCACATGAAGCTTTCCCAAGTCAATTGGATACTCAGAAACTGAGAACTCCTCCACAAGTCAAAAAGAGAAGCTGGTGTTAGTCTATTCCTCAATAAGCATGCAGTGCTTTGGACCACAAAGAAGATCCAATCCAATCACCTTACTTTAATCTCTCACTTTTCTTCTTATTTATTATATTTGTCTTGGCCAATCATGGAATCATCAAGAAGAGCAGGCAGTCACTTGTGCAGCCAACAGTGCAGGCTTCTTTGTCATGGAGTTAATGGGAAGAGAGGCATGAATTCTCCCTATAACAGTGGATTCGTCTCCTAACCTTATCTCCATATGACTCTTTCTGAGCTAAAGCCAAGCACATTCTTGTCAACACAAGAGAAAAATCCACTTCCAATAGATGATGAGAAATGGATTCTCATCAAGAAAGTGGAGGACATGATGACTAAGAAGCTAAATGAGATTCGTCCTCTGCAGCTATCAAGTCAATCTCAAGTTGTAGCTTCTACATGGCAGGTCTTTTTCATCTTTATGTACCAATGTCATATTAAGATAGCAACATAACATGTAACATATCACAACTTTTTTAAAAGTACCAAGATGATCGATTTTTTTATTTCTATAGCTTCCACGTGATCGATTTTTTTTATTTCTATGTGCCAAGATCGTTTATCCAAAATGAAAAGTAAGTTTTGAAGAAAATTTATGACATGATGACTAGGTAAATTGAACTTGGTCCTATGAGACGATGAAAAGTCAAATATGAGGTTGTACCTTCTATATAATCAAAATTTTTTTTTTTCTCTTTATTTGCTAATATCATGTTAAGATCGTTCATCTAAAATAAAAGATAAAAACGTATCTATACCTCAAACTTTTAAAAGTATCAAGATAATAAACATTAGAATCGATCTTCACGAGCGATAGATTTACGGATGAGTAGGAGGATGAATACGAATGAGGTGACCTGAAAATTAAGTAATATCAAAGTCTATAAGAACATTAGCTTAAGTTTGGAAGAAAAAAAAAGTACAAGTGAAAAAAAACAAAAAAATCTTTGTAAAATATATAACATTGGGACTCTCGTAGATTGAACTTTGAAAAAATCTCCCATATTGAGAGTTATGGAGGATACTTTCCATTTTGACTTGAGAATCCACTTGTCAACTTCTTCTTGAGGGCCGGTTTATTTCCTCACATGACAACTGTTACTTGCAAGTATCATCGACTCTTTGGCTACTTCTCAGGCAGGAGCAACCAAAACATGCCCGTGACTTGTTCAACCATGCGAGGCCATCAGCTGATGCAGAGAGCACCAAAAGCTATTGCTTCTTGTTCAGAAACTGTATTCGCTGTTACATGAATCCTCTATCTATTCCATTTCACTGTTGTACTACAGACAATACTGTACGAGTGCATGGAAAGTCTGTCGTTTAGCTTTCGTTCTCGTGTTTAGCTCACTCGATACCTTCTATATATGTATAGCAAGTAGTCGCCTTTGAAGAACCCTTTTTTGGTCCGTCGACAATCGACTCCTCTCAGGCATCTCAAAATCATATATATCTCTCCCTTTCCATGAATGCATGGTAACCAAGCGTTCACATGGAGCAGGCATCCATGGAAATCTTACTCTAGAAAAGCTACAGTACTCGACTTTCGTTTTGGGAAGGAAAACATTCTTTTAGAGTTCATAAGCCATGAAATAGTTTGATTGTATACCAAAACCTCATAAAAAAGAAAAAAAGTTCAGAAAGAAGGTGTAGTATATATGTACGTATAACACTAACAAATGAACACAAATTCCTTACTGTTGTAACTACAATGTTTCGTTCATGAAGTCATCCTCATGTAGAATATGAACTATACACATTGCTCCTGCCTGCTTAATCCATCTCAGGCATACGACTTGAAAGAGTATGACCGCATAATGATCCACTGGCTCCATTACCTCATTGAATTTGTGATCATAATCATTGCCATCGCAAGAGCTTGATCCATCCCAGGCTGCACTCTCAGTGCTAAAACATCTTTGTCCAGTAATTTCATCGGCATCGAACCGTATTTTCTGCCAATCTATCACGCAATTAATGATGGTTAGAAGGCATTTGGGAGATGATCATGAGACTTCGAGTGCTGCTAATAATTAATACCTCAGCTACAGGAGCATTTGCGGCGGCCTGATAGATCTTGGACCATTCCTTCTCGCGAGACCAGCTCATGCGATAGCCTAAAGGCTTCACTCCATCTTCGGGGAACATCGATATGGTGCAACTAGGGCTGCCCAAGTCCTTTGTGGCTTTGAACAGCGGTCTTTGCTCTCTCACTATTCTTTGGACATCCTTGTCTCCTTTGTAGGCCTCCCAACTCTCTGTCAAGTTCAAGATCTGTGAAGGCACGGAGAGATCAGCTATAATCCGCATGATCGATAAGAAGCTTATATCCAATTCTTATGTTCCAATTTGCCTCAAAGGAAGCTTATATCCAATTCTTATGTTCCAGTATATATGATGCAGCTTGTCTCTCACATTAAAATGGATTGCTTTATGTAGGTAGTACCTGCAGCTATACAATATGTGCCCTTAAGAACATGCATGCTTAGGATGTTAGCTGCCTTCTGTGTATATTACTTAAGATTATATCTAATCTGCTGCCGAGTATGATATGCTGAGATTTCTACCGTATGCTTTAATGAGATTAAGAGGAGACATTCACGGTTATTAAGATTGTCTTCATCATTTGGAGAAATATACTCCTGAGAAGTCATCATCATTCCTAGTAGACTTGGAGGAGTCCCAACAGAGAAGCCTCTACACGACAACAATAAAAAAAAAGTAAAAAAGAAAGAAAAACAAAGCTATATTTTGTTTTTGTTTTGTTTTATGGGGAAATGGAAACAGTAGTGCATTGTTTTGTAAATCACATCATGGACTAATTTTCCTTCTCCGTGGGTCCATCAGGTGAAAAGTGCTTGGTTTTCAAAGGGATGACCGTGGAGGTGTGGTCCTTGTTTTTCTCAAAGCATCTCACTCAACCAAACATTATGGAGCAGGAAGGGAATGTCTTCTGCGGGACCTTGAAGCATCCATTGCATGCATGATTGTGCAGTCAGATGAGATGTCGAGCAAAAAGCAACTTGAAACAAATATAAAGATGCAATTTATTAGCTGAAATATGAATCATATTTTTGGTAAAGATGATGCATGCCTTTGTACAAGATAAACAAAATAGTTTTAGGTTCTGATGCACTGCACTACTTCTGTCCATGGAATCTTATGACATTTGTTACTGAAATCTCCCTAAAACTCAACAAGAACTGAAACACGCATGTATGTATGCGGCCACATGAGAGAGAGAGAGAGAGAGAGAGAGAGAGAGAGAGAAAAGTGTGGCCTAACCTTGCGGCAGCGGCGGATGGTGAGCAGGACATGGCCGGCGCGATCCATGAGCACCGTCTCCTGCTTCCAGTTGTGGGCGTAGTTGTCGACCCGGAAGACCATCCGGCCGTCGGCGTCGTCGTACACGGTGTACCCGTGGCTGTTGAAGAGGAGTGACTTGCACCAGACCGTAAGCCGGACGGGTGCCGGTGAGCACAGCTCCGGGAAGACCTCTCTCGGCCACCCGCCCTTTGTCTCCCCTTCCCCCGCCCTATCCTCCACTGCCTTCTTCTTCGTCTCGCCTCTCGTCGCCTCCATCGATGGTGGTGGACTTTCTTGATGCTGTGAAACCCGTTCTTAACACCAGCTTTAATACTTACGGCTGCCGTCGTAGCGAGCACGAGATGAGGAATTTGACCTGTCGCCGTTGCAGCTTCTTCGAGGGAGAAATCGTGGTACGTACTGTAGTTTGCAGCTGACGGAGGTGACGGCCAAGTCCCCATTCAACGTCTCGTAGGTGCATCAGATACGTCGGGACTCTGGCTTGCTGTGACGATCAAACAGAGTGGCACTCAGGTATTGGCCCTAGACATGGGTCCCACAACAGAAGTTGCATCTTTAGTGCGGTCCAAGGCTGATTTGGCAGCGGTCTTCTTCGTGAATAGTTCGTGGAAGCAAGTTAATCCTGCCACAACGTGCATCAGCCATGATGTGAAAGGTACAACGTGCATCAGACATGCATGCATCATCCATGACCCCGATCGACGGTCACTGTCATCGGGTTTCTTCTCCACGGAAATCGTTGCGTATTACAGTGGGCGTAATATTCTAATCTTACTTTTTCAGTATCATGATTTCGATGGAGATGATTTCATCAAGGATATTATTTTGATTTCATGGAACCATAGACAACTCTATTTTACTTAAGGTTCCAAGGAATCTAACGTATTGGATTTAGCTAGTGTTCATAATATAATTACTTAAGGTTCCTCTTTTTTGGAACAGCATGGAGATTCCCACGCAAGGAAAAATTATGTTGCACCGGTCGTCGCTTACCGCGTCCTGCACGTTTTTATTCGGTCGGAAGCCGTGCGTCCCACGACTAGTCCACGACGCAGGCCACGAACCCTCAGCAGTCTCCTCTTACGCACGTCAAGATGGGAGTTCGTACCGTACTTGGGGTCGTATGTCGCGAGATATTGCATGTCCAGGGTGCTGATATAATTATCACACTCTGTGCACATTTCCCTTAATGAGGGCCGTACCGGCGAACCGTAATGTAGCTCGCATCATTCGACCCTTTGGTAGGCCGGTTCATTGCGACCACTGTTTTCCCAATCGTAACTCCTTCCTTGCGCGTGTTCCTCCCCCTTTGAATCGGGATGCCAAAGTCCTGCCTAACCTCGTGCCATGAGAGAGAGAGAGAGATGTATGCTTCCTCTCCTCTCTTCTATTGCAGTAGTAGAGTCTAATTCAACGCAATGACTGACATTCGTTGACTCGTGTGATTGTATTCCTTCTATCACATACATGCGTTCCATACATTACTGGACCGTTCGCCGGCCTAATTCTTCGTTTTGGAAACAAAACAGGGTGAGTTGAAGAAGATGAGGTCCAAAACAGCAGCAGGTGAGCAGCAGCCATCTTATGTTTCCACTGTTTGACTGGATTCGGAACCGTATCGCCGGCCGAATCCATGGGTTTTCCAGGCCACCGAGCGAGCATAATGACTATAAATATATTACATTTAAAATTATTGATCGATCATTTCGAAGATAGTTATCATAGTCCCCGACATATGTTCGAAACCGACACTTCCCCGTCTTTATTTGGTTTAATCCGCATGAGATCAAAGCAAAGACCCGTAAATGCGAGTGCCATAGAATCCACCACCCACAGGTTTTGTTGAACATGATTTGGAAACATCTACCGTCCGGAGAAACGTCAGAGGTACGGCATAAGCACTGGAGTCTCAAAATGCAGAGCTGCTGTGTGAGCCAGAAAATGATAGCAATAAAACATCACAAGCGGCGTACACCATTTCTCCAAGTCTATTATTCTTGATTACTTAGTAAGCGCTATGTTAAGCGTAGAAAAATCTATCATTGCATTGATGAGCAATCCACGGGTTTTGCAGGGAACTGAATCCGTGGGTGGAGAGATATATATATGTCTGTACTGTATATACCTCAGATGTGTGTTGAGAGGCCAAACATTTCCAAAGTTTAGATAAAATAATTTATAATTGACTTCATCATTAAGATTCAACACTATGTTCATAACTTCTCTTCCTTTTGTCATTGTAGACAAGAAAAAAAAAGAATAACATAATGATGTAAAATATTTTAATCATTACAAAGTATATAAGTTATAAATATAAAGAAATCATGTCATGAAAGATAAGATCATTTGAATAAAAAAAAACTGATTCATATAGTAAATCTCTTTTTTAAATAAAATATAAAGAAAAAATCATAGGAGTACAAAGAAGAGATCTTGATTCAAAAAAAAAAATCAAGTAATTTTAAGAAATCAAGATCATGATTTGGATAAAACTCATTCAAATTCAAATCATCAAAATCATTTTCATAATCCAAGAGATTCATACAAATGATATATATAGATTCATCAATCTTCTTTTTTTGAAAACTCGATAAGGTAAGGATTGAGAAGTTTTCAAGAAAAATATATTTCCTTTTTATTTCATACAACTATGCCTTTGTCATTTATGCCAAATCAAAACATGCATCTCTTTTGGTTTTATTATTAAAAATCATCATGACCAAAAATATAAAACATAAGGCTTCTTTAAATAAGCAATTTGTTTAATCATTTTGATTCCAATGATAATATAATTATCTTTTTATGTGTTCATTTTATGTGATTAATTTCATATAAGTATACTCAAGTTTTTCATACGAAAACCATACATCATAGTTTAAAATCGAAAGAGCAAATCTCATCATATAAATCATCAAGATCAATAAACTATAAATCACCCAAAAATCATCATTACTTCAAATCATTATGCATAATTATAAATATAAACTCGTTAAGCATGATCATTATGCATCATTACTTTGGGCATGATACCTGGTTTCAAGTTTTCAAGGTATAACACACACAATTTCAAACTATAAACATGATATCAAACCTCTTAACATTTTCATTAAAACATCAAATATGGTTTCATCGAACATAAGACATCTTTAATCAATATCGAAAAATAATATGAAAATCAACATAATACACATTATTGCTTCTCAAGCATACATAAGATTAATCTTATTTGATGTACAAGCATTATATTTATATCTAATATTTTATTATATTTTCATAAAACATGTAATTATCATGATCCCAATATTTTTTTATTTTTTTTTTATTTTTACTAACTAATTAAAAAATAACTCATGAAAAGTATCATATAATTTTGAAATAAAGTAAAGGGGTTTCATTTGAGTTGTTTACCTCATTGACGAAAGTCATCAAAGTGAAGTTCGCCCCTTTGTCTTCATCGGTTTGCTCCTTATCTTCGGAGGAACTCGTTTCATCCCAAAGTACTTTCATCTTCAGAGGAACTCGTTTTTAAGTTTACTTTTAATTTTTAATTTTTGTTTTAATTTTTTTTTAATCTTTATTGTGAGAAGTTCAAGTTCACCATCACTTTCGCTTGAGTAGTCTTTTTTTGTTCTAAGTGCAAAATCCTTCCTGTTCTTTGGAAGGTTGTTCTTAAGTTCGTCATGTATGCCACATTGGTCATTTTGTAGGTCATCAAAGACTCAATAAGTTGTTCAAGTGGGAAGTGGTTCAAGTTCTTTTATTGCCGTTACTTTCGAATCCTAATTTTTAGAAAATAAACGTAAAACTTTATTCATAAGTTCAAGATTCGAAAATTTTTTACCAAGATCTTTTAAACTATTGACGACATCCGTAAAATGGGTGTACATGTCTCCAATAGTCTCGCTTGGTTCCATACGAAATAATTCAAAATCACGAATCAAAAGATTTACTTTAGACTCTTTAACTCTATTAGTGCCTTCGTATATGAATTCAAGAGTTTGCCAAATATTATACGTAGTTTTGCAAATAGAAACCCGATTAAATTCGTTCTTATCTAAAGTGTAAAAGAGAGCATTCATAGCTCTAGTATTTAAAGAGAAAGTCTTCTCCAAATCATTCCAATCGTTCATTGGAAGAGAAGACCTTTGAAAACTACTTTCGATAATATTCCATAAATTCAAATATAAAGAAAGCAAGTAAACTATCATTCGAGTTTTCCAATAAGTGTAGTCCATCCCATTGAACATAAGAGGACGAACGATATAAAAACCCTATTGAAATCCGAAAAGAGCTATTTCTCTTAGGTGTTAAATCAAATGAGAAATAACGTTGCTCTGATACCAACTGTTAAGAATGAGTAGACACTAAGAGGGGGGGGGTGAATTAGTGTAGCGAAAAAGTCATCGGTTTTAAAATTTCTTCGTATAATGAAAAATTGATTCCGACGAAAGCCGTTTCGTAAAGATAAATTTAACTTGAATGCACACGGAAGAGTATATTGAGAAGGTAAAGCAAGTAAGGCAGTTTGCAATGTAAGTAAAGAGCTTAAAGTAAATACAAACCAAGTTTTCTAGTGGTTCGATCGTCGTGACCTACATCCACTCCACTGATTCTCCTTTCGTCAAGGCCACAGGCATCCACTAATGATCTTCCTTTAATGGGCGAAAATCAACTACCCTTACAACTCGATTCTCCTTTTTACAGGTTCAAGAGAAAACCTTTACAACCCCCACAACCTCCTCTCTTAAGCTTCTCTAACACTTAGAGTTTGAGAGGAGTTTACACAATATTAAACAACATTTTCTTTCTTTTTCACTCTCAATTCTTATGTATGTCAACCAGGGATGAGAGGGGTATTTATAGGCTTCAAGTTGATTCAAACTTAGAGCATAAAAAGGTCTCATCCCGGGTTTCCCAAGCCCTAGTGGTACCACCGCTTGCAGTACTAACATTGGGCGATACCACCGCCCAGTCTGGCGGTACCACCTCCTGAGAGACTGTGTTTGGGCGGTATCACCACCCAGACTGGCAGTACCACTACCTAGATCGACAATACTACCACTTGATATAGTATCGGAGACTGTGCCACAATGGTGTCACATGTTGGGTCATTGTTTGGGCCTTTCACTTGGCCCAACATAGCCCATACACGGGCCCAACTGGCTCTTAATTGGGTTAGCCCAATTTCAATCCCAATTATGTGCTAACTATGAATTCTAAGGCATACACTAAGTAAATCCGGTCTGGTTAGTCTTGGTTTCTTCCGGCAAACTTCCGACGATCTCTTGGCAATGTTACAATGGACTCCCGGCAAGCTTGTGGACTTCACGACGATCTTCTTAGTAAGTTCTGATGAGCTTCTTCGGCAAGTTCTTGGACTTCTCGGTCAATTCCAGCATAACTTCCGATGAACGTCCGAACCTCCGACGAATTCTAAACTCCCAATGAAATCTTGTTCTTGACTCTGGGAATTCATTTTTCTTTATGCCTTAATCACTATCATAGTTAATCCTACACAATTAAAACCAACTTCGATCTACACAATTATTACAAAGCTTCAATCATGTTGTCCAGCATAACATTGGTTCATCGACGCTTCGTCCGTTTTTTGGTGCATTGTCCTCTCTTGTGGCCTATTACCCAATCGGCTAGTTGACCTCCGTAACTCCAATTTCCTTGGCATAATTTTCGCTCTTCTAGGCCCGATGCCCGAACTCATGGCCCGAAACATTCTGTCGATACGTCGACCGACGTCTAATCTTCTAACATGTTTCGGCCTAACATGATTCTTCTTGCTTTAATTGTCTCTCCCTGATCGAAGCATCCTACGTCACTCAAAACGTAGATCAAATCATAAATAGTATCAATTGGTTTCATCATCAAAATCCGAGATTCAACACTAGGCCTACAAGTCCAGTATCAAATAGTGGAGTACTCATACAGGATATCCTTGGTTTCTCAAGTCTAAGGATCATGTACACCACTGGGACAATGGTATTGCTGTCTGACAATGAGGTATCATTTGTTGAATCTCGGATTTTGATGATAAAATCAATTGATGGATTAATTGATATAATCCATATTATTGAGTTAAGTGTGTAGGATTAACTACGATAACCAGAAAACACAAAGCAAGAATACCGGAGTCAAGTTCGATGGACGTTTAAGAGTCCGAAGAATCGTCGGAGATGTTGCCGGAACCAACCGAGAAGAAATCGGGAACCTGTCGGAATTTTCGGAAGTTTGCCGAAGAGATCGTCGGAGGTTCACGGAGATCACCGAGAAGGCTCGGCTACTTGTTAAAGTCATCACAAGTTCGGGAGCTTGCTGGGAGTCCATCGGAAGAAGATTCGTCGGAAAGCTCGCCGGAACAAGACCAGACGTTCGCAGCTTGAAAACATGCTTAGGATGATTTTTTTGTTATGTAGTTCACTTATAATTAGGATTAGGATTAAGAGATAATCCTATATCCTGGTTAGGGGCCAACTGGGCCCAAAATTAGACTTGGTTTGGGCTAAATTGAAGCCCAACAAGTCAACCGAAGGGTCTGGCGGTGGCACCGCCAGACTGGGCGGTTGCACCGCCCAGCACCCGAGAGCTGGGCGGTGGCACCGCCCAGCATTGTCAATGTCTGACAGTGACAGGCGGTGGCACCGCCAGCATCGGGAACCCAAAGAGAATTCAAATTTTGGAGCCTAAATTTGAATCCTCTTGAGGCCTATAAATACCCCTCAAATCTCAGCTGAGAACACAACTTTTTGAGCAGCAATTGTTTGAGAGAAAGGTCTTAGAAAAGTCTTTGCTAGTCTTGTTTTCAATTTGCTAGTGTTCACCTCCTTCTTTCTTGCTGAAAATCTGTAAAAGAGTGAACCGCTTGTAAAAAGTTGTAAGAGGGGTATTTACCCTTCCCCTTCAAGAGATTTGCTAGTGGAAGGTGGGAGCCTCATCGAAGAGGGGCCTCGCAAGTGGATGTAGGTCATTTGACCAAACCACTGTAAAATCGGCGTGATCTCTGGTTTGCATTTACTTATTGTCATTTACATTACTGCAAACCATTTGCACTTTAATGCTCTACTTCTTTGTCTCCGTCTTACTTATCTCTTCAAGTTAAAATGCAATCGAAACGATTTTAAACGAAAACGTTACTTTTATCGTACGAAGTTTCCGAAAGAGTTTAAATCGTCAAAAGTTTATCACACTTTACCGCTGCACTAATTCACCCCCCCTCTTAGTGCCGCTCCGATCCTAACAATTGGTATCAGAGCTAGGCTTGCTCTCATATTTGGTTTGATACCCAAGAGACATGGCTTACTCCGGCATACATGAGGGTCATTCTATCACACGTCCACCCTTATTTAATGGGTCGGATTATACTTATTGGAAGACTCGTATGAGGATCTTCCTCATTTCTATGGATTTTGAGCTTTGGACTATTGTTGAAAACGGATTTCAAAAATCTTCTCTTCCGATGAGCGAATGGAATGAATCGGAGAAGAAGGTTTTTGCCTTAAATGCAAAGGCTATGAATGCCTTATTTTGTGCACTAGACAAAAATGAATTTAATCGTGTTTCAATTTGTGATTCGGCTTTTGATATTTGGAGAACTCTTGAGGTCACTCATGAAGGCACTAACCGAGTGAAAGAGTCCAAAATCAACATCCTTGTGCACTCTTACGAACTTTTCCGAATGAAACCAAGTGAGTCCATCGGAGACATGTACACCCGGTTTACGGATGTCATCAATGGACTCAAAGCTCTTGGTAAAGATTTTACTAACTTTGAACTAGTAACTAAAATCTTAAGATCCCTCCCTAAAAGTTGGGATCCAAAAGTTATGGCCATTCAAGAGGCCAAAGACCTTAAAACATTCCCTCTTGAAGAACTCATTGGGTCTCTAATGACCTACGAAATGACATGTCAAGCTCATGACGAGCTCGAGAATCCCCTTCCAAAGAACAGGAAGGATATGACACTCAAATCACAAGAAGACCACTTGAAAGGAACATCAAGTGATGAGGACAGTGACAATGACATTGCACTTTTGACTCAAAAATTTAAAAAATATTTAAGAAAGAACAAATTTAAAAATAATATAAAAAATAAATTCGAACAAAAGAAAGACCAAGTGATTTGCTATGAATGCAAAAAACCGGGACACTACAAGAACGATTGTCCTCAAGCCAAAAAGAGAACATCAAAGAAGAAGGCGCTCAAGGCAACGTGGGATGATTCAAGCTCGTCCGAAGAAGAGGAGTCCAACACCGAGCAAGTTGCTCATTATGCCCTAATGGCCATCGGAGAAGAGGTAACGGATTTAATTGATGCAGATTTACCTTATCATGAATTGTTAAATGCTTTCCATGAGTTATTTGATGAATGTAAGACAATTAGAAGAAAATATAAATTGCTAAAAAAGGAGCATGATAGTCTCACTTGTGATATCGATAAATTAAAAACTGAATATCATGATAGTTTAGCTCCAAAAGGAGAACTTGCTACTTAAGGACACCTTGAGGAAATTCGAGGTTAGTAGCAAATCTTTGAACATGATCCTTACAAATAAGGGTCACGTTCCTAAAAGAAGTGGAATCGGATTTGTGAGAAGTCCTCACTAAAATCCAACCACCTTCATTAAAGGCCCCATCTTACATGTTCGGCACCAAAGCAATTGCAACTTTTGTTGCAAATATGGACATAAAACTTATAAATGTCCATTCAAGAAAATTAGTCCGAACAAACTAATTTGGGTTCCTAAAGGAACCATGATCAATTCTATGCAATATGATGAACAAGTTTTTAAGGCACCCAAAAGAAAATGAGTACCTAAAAATAATCCCTTCTTGTAGAAACATACACCATCACAAGCTAGGAGCAAGAGATGGTATCTAGATAGTGGATGCTCAAGACATATGACTGGAGATTCATCTCATTTCTCTATGCTCACTAGCAAAGAAGAAGGGTACGTCACCTTCGGAGACAACAACCAAGGCAAAATCATTGGCAAGGGAACCATAGGTAACAAATTAAAATTTTCTATTGATGATGTCTTACTAGTTGATGGATTGAAACATAATCTCTTGAGTGTTAGTCAATTATGCGATAAAGGTTATATCGTTAGATTTGAATCAAATGTGTGTATTATTGAAAAACCAAACCATAACATAACTATGATTGCATTAAAACAAAATAATGTCTACACCATCAACCTTGATGAACTAAGTAATGAAATGTGCTTCTCCGCTTTAAATGATGATGCTTGGCTTTGGCATAGGAGACTAGGCCATGCAAGCATGAAACTAATATCTAAGATCTCATCTAGAGATTTAGTGCGAGGAATTCCAAATATAGAGTTTATTAAGGACAAAGTATGAGATGCATGTCAACTAGGTAAACAAATAAAAACTAGTTTCAAACCAAAAACTCAAATTAGCACCACTAGACCATTACAATTGATTCATTTGGACTTATTTGGACCAATTGACACGACAAGTCTAGGGGGAAGCAAATATGCGTTTGTAATTATGGATGACTATACTAGATACACTTGGACCTATTTCTTAGCTCACAAAAGTGATTGCTTCAAGTGTTTCTCTAAATTTTGTAAACTCACTCAAAACGAAAAAGGTTTCATGATTTCATCAATTCGGAGTGATCACGGTGGCAAATTTCAAAACCGTGACTTTCAAAATTTTTGTGAGGTTAATGGATATAATCACAACTTCTCCACTCCGAGGAATCCCCAACAAAATGAAGTAGTTGAAAGAAAAAATAGAAATCTACAAGAAATGGCAAGAACTATGTTAAATGAACATAGTTTACCTAAGTATTTTTGGGCCGAAGCCGTAAATACGACTTGCTACATCATGAATAGAGTCCTAATAAGACCATCCTTATCAAAAACTCCCTATGAATTATGGAATAACAAAAAACCAAATATTTCCTATTTTAAAGTTTTCGGTTGTAAATGCTTTAATTTGAATGAAAGGGATGCCTTAGGAAAATTTGATGCTAAATCCGATGAAGGCATCTTTCTTGGTTACTCTTCCGTTTCTAAAGCTTTTCGGGTTTTTAACAAAAGAACCTTAGTAATAGAAGAGTCTATTCATGTAGTTTTTAATGAAATTTCTAATTTAAAGAAAAATGATTTTGATGATGATCTTGGTTTTGATAATTTGAATTTAAATGAACCCCCTCCTCAAAATAGCAACTTGGATGCACCTTCTTCCGAAATATCCTTACCCAAGGAATGGAAGTATATAGATGCTCATCCAAAGGAGCTAATTATAGGAGATACATCAAAAGGGGTTCAAACTCGTTCCTCTTTCAAGAATTTTTGTGCTAACGCCGCCTTCCTTTCTTAAATCGAACCTAAATGCATTGACGAGGCCATAAAAGATGATTTTTGGGTTATCGCTATGCAAGAGGAATTGAATAAATTTGAGAGGAATAAGGTATGGAAGCTTGTTCCTAGACCTAGTGACCATTTAGTCATTGGTACTAAATTGGTCTTTAGAAACAAGCAAGACGAAAATGGTATCGTGGTTAGAAACAAGACTAGATTAGTGGTCAAAGGTTTCAACCAAGAAGAAGGTATCGATTACGAAGAAACCTTCGCTCCCGTGGCTCGATTAGAAGCCATAAGGATGCTCTTTGCCTATGCTAGTAGTAATAATTTTAAACTATTTCAAATGGATGTCAAAAGTGCTTTCTTGAATGGTTTTATTTCCGAAGAAGTATATGTCGAACAACCTCCCGGATTTGAAAATTCTCTTCTTCCTAACCATGTATTCAAATTGACTAAGGCTCTCTATGACTTGAAACAAGCTCCTAGAGTTTGGTATGAAAGGCTTAGTTCCTTTCTTATTTTAAATAATTTTACTAAAGGCAAGGTTGATACTACATTGTTTATTAAACATTTTGAAAATAATTTTCTTATTGTGTAAATTTATGTTGACGATATTATTTTTGGCTCTTCGGATGAATCACTATGTGAATCATTTGCCAAATGTATGAGTCATGAATTTGAAATGAGTTTAATGGGTGAATTAACTTTCTTTTTGGGATTACAAATCAAACAACTTAGTGATGGTATATTTCTTAACCAATCTAAATATACATTAGAATTGTTAAAATGATTTAACATGGATAATTCAAAAGCAATAAACACCCCTATGAGTACTACGACTAAGTTAGATATGGATGAAAATAGTGAAAATTTCGATCAAAAAACATATAGAGGAATGATAGGTAGTCTACTCTACCTCACCGCGACTAGACCGGATATTATGTTTAGTGTAGGACTTTGCACTAGGTTTCAATCAAATCCTAAATTATCTCATCTTAAAAGTGTTAAAAGAATATTTAGGTATCGTAAAGGAACTCCAAATCTAAGACTGTGGTATCCAAAATCTGAAAAATTCGATTTAATAGCTTATGCAGATGCCGATTTTGGCAGATGCGGGATAGATAGAAAAAGTACATCTGGAACATGCCAATTTTTAGGACATGCACTTGTTTCTTGGACTTTCAAGAAACAAAATTCAGTTGCACTATCTACGGCGGAAGCCGAATACATTGCTGCAAGTGCATGCTATGCACAAGTTGTTTGGATGAGAAATACATTAGAAGACTATGGAATTCACTTTAAAAACATTCCCATAAAATGTGATAATACTAGTGCCATATGTCTTACTAAAAATCCAATTCAGCACTCTAGAACTAAGCACATCGACGTTAGGCATCATTTCATATGCGATCATGTCCTTAACAATGATGTTGTTCTAGAATTCATTGACACAAAGCATCAATTAGCAGATATATTTACAAAAGCTTTGAATGAAGACCAATTTGAATTCATTAGAAGGGAATTAGGTATGTTAAATTGTCCCTAAGAATAAACTTGTTTGAATGGATTTTTCCGTAAAGTTTTTCATCCTCTCTCCGTTCCTCGATGAATCTGATCCTTCTCTTTCGATTCTAAATGACATGTTAAATTATCTTATCCTATCTTGAGTCAAACACCAAATTTTATGATATCTTGTGAATCTCAAAATTGATTTTGATGGCTTGATTATGAGTTTTAAGTTGACGAATTGAATTTGAATGGATTTGTATTCGAATTATGATCTTGGCTTATTGGAGTTACTACTTGAAATTTTTTTATCACTATCTCTTCCTTATACATCTACAATTCTTGTTATTTATAGAAAGAAGAGATTTGATAAAATGGATGAATGCTGAATTTTCCTTTAAGATAAACTCTGCGTAAATATTTTAGCATACTTAATTTTGAATGTTAAAATTTTTATGATCAATGCTGAATTCCTGATGTTATAATCACAAATTATGTGCTTCAACTCTCATTCCCTTTTTGTTGATGACAAAAGGGGAGAAAAGTGATGACTTGTACCATTTTAATAGCATGACTTATATGAATTGCAAAAGCTTGTGTGATATGAATGTCTTATATGCCTTGCAAAATCTTTGAGAATATCGCAAGATTGATTGATCATATTGAAAGCATGCCTTACATTTATATCATGAAATTCATGTTGAAAATCTTTATCTCCTGCCGTAGTAAAAATTGTCTCTTATCATTCGACTTGAAAATGATTTTCATCGAAGTTTTGTATTTACTATTGCTTAATGAGAATAACGATAAGTTCTACGGTTAGAACTTATCGGTTTATGCTTGAATTCAATGGATGAAATTCAAGTGTTTTCATCTTCTCATAATATGGCATATAGATAGGGGGAGTTATGTTTAACTCCGTCATCAATTGATTGTCATCATAAAAAAGGGGGAGATTGTTGAATCTCGGATTTTGATGATAAAATCAATTGATGGATTAATTGATCTAATCCATATTATTGAGTTAAGTGTGCAGGATTAACTACGATAACCAGAAAACACAAAGCAAGAATACTGGAGTCAAGTTCGATGGACGTTTAAGAGTCCGAAGAATCGTCGGAGATGCTGCCGGAACCAACCGAGAAGAAATCGGGAACCTGTCGGAATTTTTGGAAGTTCGCCGAAGAGATCGTCGGAGGTTCACGGAGATCACCGAGAAGGCTCGGCTACTCGTTAAAGTCATCACAAGTTCGGGAGCTTGCTGGGAGTCCGTCGGAAGAAGATTCGTCGGAAAGCTCGCCGGAACAAGACTCGACGTTCGCGGCTTGAAAACTTGCTTAGGATGTGTTTTTTGTTATGTAGTTCACTTGTAATTAGGATTAGGATTAAGAGATAATCCTATATCTTGGTTAGGGGCCAACTGGGCCCAAAATTAGACTTGGTTTGGGCTAAATTGAAGCCCAACAAGTCAACCGAAGGGTTTGGCTATGGCACCGCCAGACTGGGCGGTTGCACCGTCCAGCACCCGAGAGCTGGGCGGTGCCACCGCCCAGCACTGTCAATGTCTGACAGTGACAGGCGGTGGCACCGCCAGCATCGGGAACCCAAAGAGAATTCAAATTTTGGAGCCCAAATTTGAATCCTCTTGAGGCCTATAAATACCCCTAAAATCTCAGCTGAGAACACAACTTTTTGAGCATCAATTGTTTGAGAGAAAGGTCTTAGAAAAGTCTTTGCTAGTCTTGTTTTCAATTTGCTAGTGTTCACCTCCTTCTTTCTTGCTGAAAATCTGTAAGAGAGTGAACCGCTTGTAAAAAGTTGTAAGAGGGGTATTTACCCTTCCCCTTCAAGAGATTTGCTAGTGGAAGGTGGGAGCCTCATCGAAGAGGGGCCTCGCAAGTGGATGTAGGTCATTTGACCGAACCACTGTAAAATCGGCGTGATCTCTGGTTTGCATTTACTTATTGTCATTTACATTACTGCAAACCATTTGCACTTTAATGCTCTACTTCTTTGTCTCCATCTTACTTATCTCTTCAAGTTAAAACGCAATCGAAACGGTTTCAAACGAAAACGTTACTTTTATCATACGAAGTTTCCGAAAGAGTTTAAATCGTCAAAAGTTTATCACACTTTACCGCTGCACTAATTCACCCCCCCCTCTTAGTGCCGCTCCGATCCTAACATCATTAACCATCAAGCATTTCGTAAGCGGATCAATTAGTGAACTCATTCTTCAATGAGCACCTGCACGTAGCCCTAGTGTCCCTACACGAGTGGCTAAGAGATCAACTGCCTTCATCATATGGACAGGTATACAACACAACAGTCTGTCTGATTATCTCGATATCCCTTTCGAGTAACATGTAACCAATATTTTTTAGGGTGAAGGTGAGTCGATATCATTATCGTGATCTCATCACAATCTGATTCCCATTGCACAGATCCATGGACATCACAATATATATGCATATATGCAATAAGCAATATAAAGTGATAAAATACTAAAATATAATAAGAAAAAAAATGCATATCATGTCACACGTGCCATCACTCACGTGATTGGCTTACAAGGAACTTATGACTAAAAAGTACTTGAGTACAAAGTTTACCCAATTTCTCAAGGACCATGAGATTCTGTTCCATTGGACACCTTATTATTCACCTTAGCTTAATGGTGTATCCGAGAGAAAGAATCGCACAATGCTAGACATGGTATGATCCATGATTAATTTCGTCGACCTACCCATCTTATTCTGGGGATACGCCCTAGAGAGCGTAACTTACTTTCGGAGCATAATTTCAACTAAGTCGGTAGTATCTACTCCATATGAGATATGGAAAAAGAAGAAGCCCGATCTTAAGGTTGTTAAGATTTGAGGCTTACCTACCCACGTTAAGAGACATAACCCCAACAAGTTGGAATCCAGGATGGAGCGATGCAAGTTTATGGGATACCCTAAGAAAACTTGTGGATATTATTTCTGTCATCTAGAGGACCAAAATATCTTTGTAGCCAAGAGAGTAGTGTTCCTTGAGAAGGAATACATTCTTGGCAGAGATAGTGGGAGTATGATAGAGTTGAGTGAGGTTGGAGAACTTAGCTCAAGCACCACTCCATAGCTCAAGTCTGTTCAGGTACCTAGCACATAAGTTCCGATTTTACATAGGTCTGGTAAAATACCTCATCCTCCTGAGAGATATATGAGACATATGAGAGAAGAAGATGTTGAGGATATTGTTCCTCAGACTTACAAGGAGGCTATTATGAGTATAGACTCTGGGAAGTAGTAAGAAGCCATGAATTTTGAGATGAATTTCGTGTACTTCAACAAGGTTTGGAACCTAGTTGATGCACCTAAGGGTATTGTACCCATAGGTTATAAATAGATCTTCAAGAAAAAGATCAGAATGGATGGAAAGGTGGAGACCTATAAAGTAAGGCTAGTAGCCAAGGGGTATCATCAAAGGCAATGTATTGACTACAACGAAACCTTCTTACCCATAGCTATGCTATAATCCATCCAAATTCTATTGGCTATTATAGCACACTATGATAATGAGATCTGGTAGATGGATGTGAAAATAGCGTTCCTCAATGGCAACATCGAGGAGGAGGTATATATGATACAACTTGAGGGATTCTGATAAGACCCTAGGGATTTATCATAGAAGAAAGGGGAGAAAAGAGGATGATCACTTCGAGGGGATCGACCTCTTTGATCACTTCGAGGGGATTGGCCTCCTAGGGTATGTCAAACGACTGAATAATATTTTATTGCTTGTTGAAAATAAACAGTTACATCCCTATTTATAGAGTTCCACCCAAAGTCCACTGGGATTTGGATGCTTAATAATAAATAAATATTAAATAAACCTTTATTTGACTCTTATCGAACTAAATAAACTTAACAAAACATTATTCGAAAGCTCAGAAAATAAAGGGATCCTAACAATTCATCCCCTTTTTGCTAGTCATAGGTGCATTGCAAGCTAATCACGTGAGTGATGACATGTGTGAGTTGACATGTAGTCTTTTTGCTTATTATTATTTGACATTTTATCACTTTATATTGCCTGTTGCTTAAATATATTGTAATGTCTATGGATCTGTGCAATAGGAATCAGATTGTGATGAGATCACAATAATAAGATCGATTCACCTTTAAATACAGATTCTAAATAATCCCGGTCATAGGTTACTCAAGAGGGATATCGAGATAACCGAACAAACTGGTGTGCTATATATCTGTCCATATGATAGATGCAGCTGGTTTCATAGCTGCTCGTGTGGGGACACTAGGGATATAGTACAGGTGCTCATTGGAGAATGAGTTCACTGATTGATCCGCTTATGGAATGTTGAATGGTTGATGATGCCTTATTGTCAGACAACGATTTCGTAGTCCTAGTGGTGTATCTAATCCTTAGACTTGAGACACCAAGGATGTCCTGTATAAGTACTCCATTCTTTGATACAAGACTTATAAGTCTGAAGGTTCCAGATCTAGCATAATTGGCCATCGGGAGTGGTAGCCAACCTTGCGAGGATTATTGAGTGTCGATAGAGAATCATCCACTCTCGGTGTGAAGAGAGAAATATCATATGTGTTCTTTCTCAGATAAATCCCTAGCTAGGGTCATTCGGATTGAGAGAGAAAGAGTTCTCCGGGAGAATTCGATTAGAGCGAGACTCGAGTAGAAACCGTATGGGTTTGACAGCACCATTCCCGATATACGGTTTCTGGGATATTAGATAGATGAGGGACTATAGGTACATGGTAACTTAGATAGATAGGTCCAATAGATTGGATTCCCCTATATCATCGGGGATTGCGGCGTAGTTGCCTAGTACATTCGTAGTTGATGACTCGAGTGAATTATTATGGAGATAATAATTCAATAAGCCAGAAGGAGTTCTGACAGGTATGACTCACGACTAGCTCGATATTGGGCCTAGAGAGTCACACACATATGGTAGGCATTACGATGATTAGAGATTCAAATATGAGTTATCTGCTAGAGCCCTTATCTTATTGGATATCCAATAAGCCCATGAATTATTGGATCCTATGGAAGAGATCCAATAAGAGCTAATGAGAGATTATTGGATAGAGAAACCACTAATCTAAGAGGCTTGGGTAGTTGGATGGAGATCCAATACCCAATAGGGCAGGATTTATTATGGTTAAGTTGATAGGAGATCTCAATAAATAGGAGGGAACCAACGGTTCGTAGGCTAGAGCCCTTTTGGGTTGCCTCTCCTATTCTCTTCCCCTTCTCCTTCTCAAATAGCAAGCTTGAGGAGCATCGTCGCAACCCTACTATGTGGATTACCACTAGAGAGGAGGACGTTTGACCTCCTTCATCCTCCCTAAGAAACACAATCTTTCATATATGTAGTTTTAAGTTTCCTAGTTTTTATGCACCAATCTTCGTATGACGACGAACGCATCTTTAGGAAATTGGGGATTTTGTTTTTAATGTTCTTCTACTACACATGTGATGTCACCCTTAGATTTTCCATCAGTGGTATCAAAGCCAGGTTGTTCATGTGAAAGATTAGTTTTAAACTACGTGTGTTATGTTTTAGAGAAGCTTTTGACATCAAAATCGTTAACATAAAAGCGAGAAAGGGCAACAACTATTGTTGTGGGGCGCCCACCTATAGGGGTGGCACCCCCACCCCCCGTCGTAGAGGGTCGCCGCCGGTAGGGTGGCGGTAGCCACAACAAGCAGGAGAAGGAGATAGGGGTTTAGGGCATTTTTCTAGGCAAAAAGATAGTTTTTTCACTCAGAATTTTAGAAATTTCAAATTCTATCCTTTGTCCAAATTATGAAAATACCCCTCACAATTCAAAAATTCCCTACGTGTCCCTGATTTTAGAAAATATTAATTAATTAAAATATTTAATTTATTATTATTATTATTAGTATTATTATTATTATTATTATTATCATCATCATCAAGTAGTCCTACATGATGATGTGTATATGTGATGTATGATGTATGGACGAATGATCATGAACCGTGTGATGTGTGTACTTGTGATTATTATTATTGGGGCTTGCGAGCCTCCATTTTATTTTTTATTTCTTGTCGGGTTTACGTGCTTATGATTAAGTTGTAATCACACAAGGAGTTACAACAGGAGCATGGAAGCGATAGCCGGACTCACGAGACGGACGATCGCGATGCATGGAGATGCGTCGAGATGTTGACGGAACCAATGAGGATAAGATGGACGATCACAGGGTATAAAGATACACCATTGCACACATAGATCTTGATGTGAGTGATTAGGCCCACTGGCTCGGGCCTGATTATATTAGGCTATGGTCCATGATCATCTGGTGTGATTGCTTATACATATACTAGATATGTATATATATTTGCATGCGATGTAGATAGATATTAAATATGTATGTGTGTGACATGTTAGATTAGGAGACTAAGTCAAAAATCTCCTCTCTCGATAATATTAAGTCGGTAAACATGAGACAATTAGATTGACCCATATGATCTTCCATTGTTATAGGTAGAGACCGATTCTCGATGTAGGTTGAGTTAGTCGAGTCTCCCAAGGCTCACCTATATCGTGATTCGTTATCTTTCCTACGACACAGAGATGTCCCCGGTGACCTAAAGACATGGTATGTTTGGTCGAGTCCCTCGATAGCATTTCATCAAATCAGACTCATCTTGTAACGATGCTACTGACTTAATCGAACATCATGGTTGGTCGAGTCCCTCGAGACCATGGTGATTCGGATGCCGAACAAGACGGGAATCACAAAGAGTTGTGATCGGCAAGAGTTGCCTATCTTTTGGACTTAGTGTGATTGGTCGAGTCTCTCGAGGTTATACTAAGATACTGATTGGATCCTGATCCCTACTAGAAGTCTGCTAGAGACTTCTGTTTCACGTGCTAAGGGTGTCGCATGACTCGTCAGTAAAATAATGAGAGCATATTAAGATATAAGTCCATATCTTGATTGTTTATGTTTTTGTAAAATCTGCATATTATTTATTTCTACTGTATCTTTATTTTCAGAAATATGTCGCATTCAAATCCCTTACGTAGCATACTTAATGTCAACTACCTCACTGGTCCAAATTATACGGATTGGCTCCGTAACTTGAGAATTATTCTCACAGCGGAGAAAATCGTGTACATTCTTGATACAGTGATGCCTACGCCTAAGGAAGGGGCAAGCGAGAATGAGATTGCTCGCTACATGAAGTACATGGATGACTCTACTCTTGCTTAGTGTTACATATTAGGATCCATGACTCTTGAGTTACAAAGACAACATAAAAAGATGGATACCAGATCTATTCTCCTACATGTCCGCAAACTGTTTGAGGAACAGGGAAGGACTTGTTGAATCTTGGATTTTGATGAAGTCAATTGTAAGTTGTTTGATCTAATCTATATGTTGAGATAAGTGTACATGATTAACTACGATAGCAGTAAGTCATAAAGTAGGGTTTGTGCCGGAGTCAAGATTGAGATCTCATTGGGAGTTCGAGAGTTCGACGGAAGTCCGGACGTTCATCGGAAGTTTTTCCGGAACCAACCTAGAAGTCTAGGAGCTTGCCAAAGAAGCTTATCGGAACTCGCCAAGAAGATCATCATAAAGTCCAGGAGCTTGTCGGGAGTCCATCGGAACATTACCAAAAGTTTGTCGGATGTTCGCCGAAAGTACGCCGGAAGCTCGCCGGAAGAGCAATTTATGCACCAAAACAGGCAACACTATAATCATATCTTAGTTATCGTAGTTAGACCATAAATTAAGTTAGGATTGGGAGGTGATCCCACTAACTTAATTAGGGGCCAATTGGGCCCTTAACAGGGCTAAATTGGGCCAAATTAAGCACCCAATTCAGCCCCTAAATTCCTAGCCGATAATGCCACCGCTTAGAAAGTAGTGCCCCCCCCAAGATTTCTAGGCGATGGTACCACCCAATGTTAGGTGTCAGGCGGTGGTACCACCCAGTAATAGTGGTGGTACCGCTAAGACCCCGGAAATCCAGGATTAGATACTTTTTGGCTCCATTTTTGAAGCCATTGGGGTCTATAAAAATCCCACCCTTTTCTGCATGAAAGGGCACAAAAGCATTGAGATAATCTTGAGTTGTTGGAGTGTAAAAGTGTTGTAAACAAGTGCTAGAGTTCTCCCTTTCTAAGTTTTTAGATCATTCAAGAGAGGTGTGAGACTTGTAAGCGTTCTCTCCTAAACCCGTGAAAAGGAGAAAGCGCTGTAAGAGGTGGTTGGTCTTCGCCTATTGAAGAAAGACCTTTAGTGGACGCCGGTGACCTCGACGGAGGAGGAATCCAAAAGTGGATGTAGGTCATAAAGACCGAACCACTCTAAATTCTGGTTTGCTTTTCAATTTATCCAAGTTTCGTTATTGCAAGCTACATTACCTTCTTATTGCCTTCACTATACTCACATACGCTTTCAAATTAAACTCCTTGTGAAACAATTTTCGTCGGAATCGGTTTTAATCAAAACATAGACTTTTGAAATTGCGAAAGTTTTCCGCTGCACTAATTCACCCCCCCTCTTAGTGTCGCTCCTGATCCTAACAATTGGTATCAGAGTAATGTTCACTCTCGTTTGGTTTAAAACCTAAGAGAGATGACATTTGCTGGCAACCAAGAGGGTCATTCAGTTACACGTCCGCCCATGTTCAATGGGATGGATTACACATATTGGAAGACTAAAATGAGGATCTTCCTAATTTCAATAGATTTTGAGCTTTGGATCATTGTTGAAAACGGTTTTCAAAAGTCTTCTCTTCCAATGAATGATTGGAATGAGTTGGAGAAGAAGAATTTTACTTTAAATGCCAAGGCTATGAATGCCTTGTTTTGTGCATTAGATAAAAACGAGTTTAATCAAGTATCAATTTATGAAACGACTTTTGATATTTGGCACACACTCAAAGTGACTCATGAAGACACTAGTAGAGTGAAGGAGTCAAAAATTAATCTTTTAGTACACCCTTATAAGTTATTTCGGATGAAACCGAGTGAGACCATTGGAGACATGTATACCCGATTTACCGATGTCGTCAATGGTCTGAAAAGACTTGGTAAAGGTTTCTCAGATTTTGAACTCGTTAATAAAGTTTTAAGACCCCTTCCAAAGAGTTGGGACCCTAAAGTCATGACCATTCAAGAGGCCAAAGATTTAAATAACAATGACCTATGAGATGACTTGTAAAGCTCATGAAGAGCTTAAGGACACCCTTCTAAAGAATAGGAAGGATATGACACTAAGAACCCAAGAAGACCACTTGAAAGAAAACTCAAGTGATGAGGATCTTGATAAAGACTTGACACTTTTAACAAGAAAATTTAAAAAATTCATAAGAAGGAATAAGAGCGAATGTCCCTAAGCTAAGAATAAATTTGAACCCAAGAAAGATCAAGTAATATGCTACGAATGCAAGAAGCCGGGACACTATAAGAGCGAATGTCCCCAAGCTAAGAAGAGGACACTAAAGAAGAAGGCTCTCAAAGCAACATGGGATGACTCAAGTGCTTCCGAAGAAGAGGAGCCAACCAACACCGAGCAAGTTGCTCACTATGCACTAATGGCCATTAGAGATGAGGTAACAAGTTTAATTGATACAAATTTATCATTTGATGAATTATTAAATGCTTTTTATGATTTCTTTGATGAATGCAAATCAATTAGTAAAAAATATAAATGATTAAAAAAAGAGCATGATTCTCTTGTTAGTGATTACAATAGATTAAAAGTTGAGCATAATGATAGTTTAGCTCCATGTACGAAATGTCATGAAGTAAAAACACTTAGAAAGGAAAACTTGCTACTCAAAGAAATCTTAGAAAAATTTGAGGTTGGTAGCAAGTCCTTGAACATGATCCTTGCCAATAAGGGTCACATTCATAAAAGAAGTGGAATCGGATTTTTGAGTAGCTCTCACCAAAATCCAACCACCTTTGTTAAAAGCCATATCTTATATATTTCACCCCAAAACAAATGCAACATTTGTTGCAAACTTGGACATATAGCTTATCATTGTCCATTTAAGAAGTGTAGTCCACACAAATTGATTTGGGTTCTTAAAGGAACCGTAAAGAATTCCATACAAAATGATAAATTAAGCCGATCGATTTTTGAGGCACCCAAGATCAAATGGGTATATAAAAATCATCCTTTTTTGTAGAAACATATACTATCACAAGCTAGGAGCAAGAGATGGTACCTTGATAGTGGATGCTCAAGGTATATGACCGAAGATCCATCTCAATTCTCTAAGCTCACTAGCCTAGATGAAGGATATGTCACATTCGGAGACAACAACAAGGGTAAAATCATTGGCAAAGGAACTATAGATAACACATCCAACTTTTTTATTGAAGATGTGTTGTTAGTTGATGGCTTAAAGCACAACCTTTTGAGCATTAGTGTTGTTAGAAGATGTGTTGTTAGTTGATGTGTTGTTAGTGTGATAAAGGATATATTGTTAAATTTGAATCTAATGCTTGTATTATAGAAAAACCACACAAAAATACATCTATGATTGCTCTAAAACAAAATAATGTATACACTATCGATATTAATGATCTTTGTAATGAAATATGTTTTTCGGTTTTAAATGACAATACTTGACTTTGGCATAGGAGATTAGGTCATGCTAGTATGAAACTAATCACTTAAATTTTATCTAAGGAATTGTAAGAGGAATTCCTCATATCAAGTTTGTCAAAGACAATGTGTGTGATGCATGTCAACTAGGAAAACAAATAAAAGGTAGTTTTAAACCTAAGAACCAAATAAGCACATCTAGATCTTTGCAATTGATCCATATGGACTTGTTCGGACCAATTTCTACATCAAGCCTAGGAGATAGCAAATACGCATTTGTCATCATAGATGATTATAGTAGATACACATGGACTTATTTTTTGACACACAAAAGTGAATGCTTTAGGTATTTCTCCGAATTTTGTAAACTTGTTCAAAATAAAAAGGGTTTTATGATTTCGTCAATTCGAAGTGATCACGGTGGTGAATTTCAAAACCGTGATTTCCAAGAATTTTATGAATCTAATGGATACAACCACAACTTCTCTACTCCAAGAAATCCTCAATAAAATGGAGTAGTAGAAAGAAAGAATAGAAACTTATAAAAAATGACTAGAACCATGTTAAACGAACATAGCCTACCCAAATATTTTTGGGCTGAAGCCGTAAATACGACATGCTATATTATGAATAGAGTTCTAATAAGACTATTACTTTCCAAAACTCCTTATGAGTTATAGAACAATAAAAAACCCAACGTTTCATACTTCAAAGTTTTCGGGCGTAAATGTTTTATTTTGAATGAAAAAGATACCTTAGGAAAGTTTGATGCAAAATCCGATAAGAGAATTTTTCTTGGTTATTCTTCTATTTTAAAGGCTTTTCGAATCTTCAATAAAAGAACTTTAGTTATAGAAGAATCTATTTATGTTGTTTTTATTGAAATTTTTGAAGTTAAGAAAAATGATTTTGATGATGATCTTAAATTTGATACTTTGAATTTAAATGAATCCCTTTCTCCATCTAGCAACTTGGATGTATCTTCTTCCGAACCTTCTTTGCTTAAGGAATGGAAGTATGTAGATGCTCATCCTAAGGAGCTAATTATAGGAGACACATCGAAAGGGGTTCAAACTCTTTCTTCTCTTAAGAATTTTTGTACCAACACTGCTTTTCTCTCCCAAATTGAACCTAAATGCATTGACGAAGCCATGAAAGACGATTCATGGGTTATCGCAATGCAAGAATTATTGAATCAATTTGAGAGAAATGAAGTATGGAAGCTTGTTCCTAGACTAAATGACCATTTAGTTATTGGTACTAAATGGGTATTTAGAAATAAGCAAGATAAATTTGGTATCGTGGTTCGAAACAAGGCTAGATTAGTGGCCAAAGGTTTCAACCAAGAAGAAGATATCGATTATGAAGAAACCTTCGCTCCTGTGGTACGATTAGATGCCAGAAGGATGCTCCTTGCCTATGCTATTAGGAAAAGAGTCGGCACTAAGAGAGGGGTGGGGTGGGGCGATGAATTAGTGCAGCGGTAAAATTACGTCGGTTCAAAAAACCTTCATACGATAAAAATCGATTTCGATGAAAACCATTTCGGAGAGAGGTTAACTTGAAAGCATTTTCGTAAAGATAACTTGAAAGCATACAGAAGATGCGTAGTGGATGTAAAGCAAGTTAAGAGGTTTACAGTAAAGTAAATTGCTCAAATATAGAAATGCAAACCAGAGAAGAACACGCCGATTTTATAGTGGTTCGGTCGATGTGACCTACATCCACTCCACCGATTCCTCTTCCGTTGAGGCCACCGGCATCCACTATCGTTCTTCCTTTATAGGCGAAGATCAACCTCCTTCTTACAACTCTTTCTCCTTTTACCAGGTTTAGGAGATAACCCTTACACCCTCACTCACTCCTCTCTCAAACTATTCTAACACTTAGAACTTTGAGAGGAGTTTCACATAAGATTACAACAGAGTTTCTTTCCTTTTTACTCTCAATACTTGTGTATCTTAACCAGGGATGAGAGGGATATTTATAGACCTCAAGTTGATTCAAACTTGGAGCCTAAAAACATCTAATCTCGGGTTTCCTAGGTACGGGCGATATCACCGTCGGTGTCAGTTTGACACTGACACTACACTGGGTGGTACCACCACCTAGTCTGGTGCTACCACCGCCTGGCTCCCTGCCACTAGGTGGTACCACTACCAAGACTGACGATACCACCACCTGGCACCCTGCCAGGGGCGATTCTACTGCCTAGACTGGCGATACCACCACTTGACACAATCTCGAAGATTGTGCCACGACGGTGTCATATCTTGAGGCACTATTTGGGCCTTTTCATTAGGCCCAATACAGTTCTTACATGGGCCCAACTAGCCCCTAATTGGGTTGGCCCAATTTCAATCCCAATTACGTACTAACTACGAATTCTAAGACATTTCCTAAGCGAAACAAGTCCGTAAGTCTAGTTTCTTCCAGTGAGCTTCCAGCGATCTTCCGTCGAACTTCCAACGATCTCTCGGCAATGTTCCAGCGGACTCTTGGCAAGCTCCTGAACTTTACGACGATCTTCTTGGTGAGTTCCGATGAGCTTCTTCCGGCAAGCTCCTAGACTTCTCGGCTGGTTCCTATAGAACTTCTGACGAATGTCTGGACTTCCGACGAACTCTCGAACTCCCAACGAAATCGTGTCCTTGACTCCGGGACTTCATTTTGCTTTATGCCTTGCTATCGTAGTTAATCTCGCATATGTAAAACATATTTCAATCTAGACAATTAATACTAAGCATAAATCATGTTGTCCGGCATGTCATAGGTCCATCGACGCTTCGTCCGATTCTTCGGTGCATCATCCTCTCTTGTGACCTATTGCCCAATCAACCGGTTGACCTTTGCAACTCCGATATGTAACATCCCTTATTTTTGAATTTTCGTATAAGTTTCTAATTGTAATGTAAGTATCTATTTAAAATTTGATAAAAGAGTAAATGTATGAATCTGAGAACTTATTTATAAGATTTGGGGGATTTGTTCAAAAAAAAAAAATCTGAGGACCTAATCGTAAATATAATAATACAAGGACTAAACTGTAAAATATATAAAATTACAAATTCCACCGTTTAAGTCTCTCTGCCTTCGTTCATAAGGAACCAGAGAAGGCAGCTACGTGGAAGAACAGGAGAAGGAAAGAAGGAAGAAGAGAAGAAAAGGGGGAAGAAGAAGAAAAAAATTTGGGGCTTTGAGGTTTCTTGCTCAAATCTTCTCATTTAGGGTCATAATTCTCAAAGGCAAGTGTTCTAACCCCATCCTACAGAAGTATTAGTCTATGTTCCTATATTGATTATGAAAGATTTATGCTTAGAACCTGATATTTCTCTCTTTGGATAAAAAACCAAGGATCTGAAATTTTTTTGGTAAACTGACCCCTATACACTATTTCAGCTAAAATTTTTAGCACCAAATGTGGATTCAGGCAGGATCTAATTCGTTTGAAATTAGACTCTTATATATTTCTTTTGACACTGATTTTGTAGATTTTGGACACCGAATACTTATCCAAACATCTGTTTCAAATGAGCCTATAGATGCTGCAGAACAGGGATCAAAATTTCTGATCTTTCGATACTTACCGATAAGTCCTTGTTGGAAATTATGATTTGTACCAAACTGACTTCGTCCGAAACTAGACTTGTAGACCTTTCTTTTGACATATTGATTGAAAAATTTGGAATTTAAATGCCTATTCTATTATCATTTGAATCCGACCCTATGAATTCTGCAAAACAGTGATTCTGTTTTTGACATTGTGTTACCAAATCAAAGGTAACTCCTTGTTGGAAACCATGATTCGTATGAAACTTGTTTCAACAGAAAATAAATTGATATATCTTTTAGCAGTAGCTTTCCTAAGGGTATTGGAGCATAATTGATAATCTGAAGTATTTGTTCAATGTGCCTCTTGAATTCTGTCAGAAATCGAGCTTTGGTCGATTTCGCGCATTCTGTTTCATTTGTTTGGAAATAGATTCCATTCAGTCCCCTTCACTCAATTGAGACTTATGTTGGTGCTTGAATTCTGGTTTGATCTTGTCTGTAAATTATTTACATTCTTGAAACATTTTGTGTAACTTTCAAGCTATATCGCATTGACACATATAGGCACATGTATATCCCATTGTTCCGCATTTGCTTTCAATATGTGCCTATTCTAGTTTTATTCTTTTGGATATTGAATTCATCTAACCTTCTTATTTGAATTGAGCTATATATGATTGCTTGGAATCCATATATACTTTTGCTTTCATTTCATTCCAATCTGAATACATTTGTGAGAGATTGTTGCTTGCATCGTATTGACTCATAAAGGCACATGTATATTTTGTTGTTCCGCGTGTGCTTCCGATATATGCTATTTATTGTTCATACTGCCTTTTGTACTCTGGTGTTGTGGGATAATATGAACCTTTGCCAGAAATGGTAAAGGGAGTTATGCATAGAGCCTGCGATGCTCTGCCGGCCCCCTCTGACTTCACCTAGACGTGGGTGGATGGAGCTCCCAGACGTGGGAGACTTCTGTCTGGTGGTCATTCAGAAATGGATGAATCATAATCTGTCTGTGGTCCCACTACACCCTCTGTATGTTTGATATGATATCCAGAGCTTTGGTTATATGTTTCTGTACATGCTTTGGATAAGAATGATATGAATGCAACGTCAAAGACGACGTTTGAGCTTCTGTTTGGTATTTGTTATTGATATGCTCCGAAATATTCCATACGCCGTTGATATGCTCCGGAACATTTCATACGCCATTGATAAGCTCCAAAACATTTCATTTGTTATTTATATGCTCTGAAATATTTCATTCATTGTTGATATGCTTCAAAATGTTCCATACGCCGTTGATATGCTCCGGAACATTTCATATGCCATTGATAAGCTCCGATATGTTTCATTTGTTATTGATATGCTCCGAAATGTTCCATACACCGTTGATATGCTCCGGAACATTTCATACGCCACTGATAGGCTCCGAAACATTTCATTTGTTATTTATATGCTCCGAAATGTTTCATTCATTGTTGATATGCTTCGAAATGTTCCATACGCCGTTGATATGCTCTAGAACATTTCATATGCCATTGATAAGCTCCGATATGTTTCATTTGTTATTGATATGCTCTGAAATGTTCCATATACCGTTGATATGCTCCGGAACATTTCATACGCCACTGATAGGCTCCGAAACATTTCATTTGTTATTTATATGCTTCGAAATGTCTCATTCATTGTTGATATGCTTCGAAATGTTTCATACGCCATTGATATGCTCCGGAACATTTCATATGCCATTGATAAGCTCCGATATGTTTCATTTGTTATTGATATGCTCCAAAACGTTTCATTCGTTACTGATATGCTCCAATTACTCTATGCTCCATATATTATGAACCAAATATGTTTGATTGAAATGACAATTGTGATTCTGCACCTAATGATATTACGTCTATGAATTCTTATATTCTGCCTTACATTCTAAAACTTTATCTCTTTGGAAATTGTCTTATTTTGACATGGATATGTTAGTCACTTGCTAAGCTTTATATGCTCACCCCGTTGTTGTATAAATTTTTCAGGATAGCTTGTCGCTTGCTTAAATGTTAAGATTGGGCTGAGTCAGTGGAAAGCTAAAAGATTTTGGGCAGATCTTTATTAGTATATATGTTTTTGTTGTATAAGTACTCTTTGCATCTAATGAAATGTTGACGATGAATCTAAACTTGTGGATGTTGTATAGGTTTAAAAGACCTCTCATGTTTAGGATTCTGGAATGTTAAGTTTAATTCGTATTAAAATATGAACATATGGTAAACGTTGGTTTTGTGACTGTATAGACTCCCACACTTGTGAATTTATGTTGTGGTTATTAATTTGGTGAGTTGGGTTCAGATTTTATGAATCATCGAGCAATGTGTTGTATGTTTATAAACTGCGCAGGTTTTATAGATATGAATTTGATAGAATGTTTTTCAGTGTCCTCAAATGTTAATTTGGATCCTGGATTAGTTTGTGATGAAAATTTTTAATATCATGGATATTTTGAGGGGCGTGACAGAGTTGGTATCAGAGCATGGTTTGAGGATCACTGAAATATTTGATATGTTGACGTGCAAAATATATATAGGTCTAGTGAACTATAGTGATTGGTGGAGATGTTCTTTGATGCATTTCAAGAATCTAGGATGATGAGGACATTTGGGTCCTCCTATTTTATTTGTTTCTGATTAATTAAGGTGGATGAAAGGGTTAATCGAGGATATTAAATCAGAGTAGCGCAATGAAAGCATGGTGAACCTAATTTAATTGGTGGTAGAAAAACGGATGATGCAAACAGAGAAGATATTTGATGTACAAAATTGTTCTGATGATCAAAAGATTTCTTTTGTCGCCTTATATTGGAAGTAGAGGCTGATCATTAATGGGAACAATGAAAAGAATTTTTGAAGATCAGTGGCAAGAATGATAAGGACAAGTTTACCAATAAAAATATGATTGAAAATGAATTAGAAAGTAATAACAAGAGGGTCAATACATTTGGATTTGAAATGAGAAGTCACCACAAAAGACTCAATCATGTGTGAATTACAAGTTAAATTATGAAACAAATTTGTGTTTTCGGGTGACTGGAGTCTATTTTGCTTGTAGAAAATTGGATTATAAAAGAAAAGACTGCCCTTTGAACAAGAAGAAAGAGTCATTGCCACTTAAATCATCAGCCCATGTCAGAGTATATGCTATCACTGAATATGTTTCTAAAACTTCTGAATTAGTGATCGAAGGTATTATGCATGTTTATGAAAGAATGCAAATATTTATTTGACCATGGGGCCTATCTACGATTTGATTCGTAATATTTTGCTTATCACTTGGGCATTCAACCTAGACCACTACATTATGTGATATATGTAAATACAATCATTGGAGATTCTTTGATAACGAACTTGAATCTGATCCTCTTGTCTGATTTTATTGGAGAACTTGAACTTTTTGCTGATTTAGTTCTCCTAAAGAATTAGAGTTTGATATTATACTTGGCATGGATTGGTTATCTTCTCATCACGCTCGTATTGATTGTGACAAAAAAAAAATAATTACTTTCTGCATACCAGATCAGCCTATATTTTACTTTGAGGGTATTAGGCATGATTTGCCTCCTTGCTTGATATCAGCACTTCAAGCTTATCGCCTTATGCAGAAGGGTTGTTTCTGTTATATGGTGTGTGTAAAAGAGCATTCAAATCAGGAAACCCATCTAGATGAAATTTTTGTGGTCAAAGAGTTCCCTGATGTATTCCCATATGACTTGCCCGGTTTACCTCTAGATAGAGAGGGTGAATTTGCTATTGATCTGGTCCCCAGTATAACCCCAATATCTAAGCCTCCCTACAGAATGGCACCACTCGAGCTAGAGGAATTAAAGAAGCAACTACAAGAATTATTAGATAATGGTTTTATACGACCCAGCGTATCTCCATGGGGTGCTCCGGTACTATTAGTGAAGAAGAAGGATGGAACATTGAGGCTTTGTATTGATTATAGATAGTTGAATCAGGTGACCATAAAAAACAAGTATCCCATACCCAGAATTGATGATTTGTTTGATCAACTGCAGGGTGCACAAGTATTCTCTAAGATTGACCTGAGGTAAGGTTACTATCAGTTGAAGATCAAGGAGGAGGATATTCCAAAAACAGTTTTCAAAACTCGATATGGTCACTATGAATTCTTGGTGATGTCTTTTGGTTTGACTAATGCCCCTGCAGCTTTTATGGAACTAATGAATAGGATATTTCAACCGCTCTTGGATGGCTATGTAATTGTATTTATTGATGACATATTGGTGTATTCAAGGAGTAATCAGGAGCATGAGGAACACTTGAGAAATGTATTGTCCATACTAAGAGAAAAGAAGTTGTATGCAAAGTTCAGCAAATGTGAATTGTGGTTGAATGAAGTTGCTTTCTTAGGCCATGTGATTTCAGGGAAGGGTATATCTGTTGATCCAAAGAAAATAGAAGTTGTAGTTGAATGGGAAGTACCAATAAATGTAATAGAAATGAGAAGCTTCTTAGACATGGCAGGTTATTACAGGAGATTTGTGGAGGGATTTTCTTGAATCGCTCAACCTCTCACCAAACTCACTAAAAAGAATGTGAAATTTGTATGGGGTGATGATTGTGAGCAAAGTTTTCAAAAGTTAAAAAGAAGATTGACTAGTGCTCCTATTCTCACTATTCCAAGTGGTAGTGAGAGATTTGTAGTTTATACTGATGCTTCAAGAAAGGGCCTTGGATATGTTTTGATACAGGAAGAGAGAGTGATTGCTTATGCTTCTAGGCAACTAAAAGGTTATGAATTGAATTATCCAACTCATGATTTGGAATTGGCAGCAATTATTTTTGCTCTAAAGATTTGGAGACAATATTTGTATGGTCGACAATTTGAAATCTTTATTGATCACAAGAGTTTAAAATATATTTTCACTCAGAAAGAGTTAAACATGAGGCAACGAAGATGGTTAGAACTTCTGAAGGATTATGATTATACCATCCGTTATCACCCGGGCAAAGCCAATGTTGTAGATGATACACTTAGTAGAAAATCTACAAATTTATGGCTAGTCTGGTCGTGAAGCAATGGAAGTTATTAGAAGAAAATTTTGATTTGAAGGCTTTGAGGAAAGAGCAAGACTCGATGATATTGATGGCCTCCATTCAAGTGCAATCTATTTTTATTCAACAAATTCAGGAAGGATAATTACGAGATCCACATTTAAACTACTTGAGGAATGAAGTAGAAAAGGAATTGAAGCCAAAATTTCAAGTTTCAAAGGATGACCTATTGAGATTTGGGGAGAGAGTATATGTACCAAATGAACCAGAAAGTCATACTTCAAAGTACACTATGCATCCAGGGAGCTAGAGGTATGATAAATTTAGAGGACTAAAATTTTCTTTTAAGGGGGGGAGAGTGTAACATCCCTCATTTTTAAATTTTCGTATAAGTTTCTAATTGTAATGTAAGTATCTATTTAAAATTTGATAAAAGAGTAAATGTATGAATCTGAGAACTTATTTATAAGATTTGGGGGATTTGTTCAAAAAAAAAAATCTGAGGACCTATTTGTAAACGCTGAGGACCTAATCGTAAATATAATAATACAAGGACTAAACTACAAAATACACAAAATTACAAATTCCACCGTTTAAGCCTCTCTGCCTTTGTTCATAAGGAACTAGAGAAGGCAGCTACGTGGAAGAACAGGAGAAGGAAAGAAGGAAGAAGAGAAGAAAAGGGGGAAGAAGAAGAAGAAAAAAATTTGGGGCTTTGAGGTTTCTTGCTCAAATCTTCTCATTTAGGGTCATAATTCTCAAAGGCAAGTGTTCTAACCCCATCCTACAGAAGTATTAGTCTATGTTCCTATATTGATTATGAAAGATTTATGCTTAGAACCTGATATTTCTCCCTTTGGATAAAAAACCAAGGATCTGAAATTTTTTCGGTAAACTGACCCCTATACACTGTTTCAGCTATAATTTTTAGCACCAAATGTGGATTCAGGCAGGATCTAGTTCGTTTGAAATTAGACTCTTATATCTTTCTTTTGACACTGATTTTGTAGATTTTGGACACCAAATACTTATCCAAACATCTGTTTCAAATGAGCCTATAGATGCTGCAGAACAGGGATCAAAATTTCTGACCTTTCGATACTAAAATACCGATAAGTCCCTGTTGGAAATTCTGATTCGTACCAAACTGACTTCGTCCGAAATTAGACTTGTAGACCTTTCTTTTGACATATTGATTGAAAAATTTGGAATTTAAATGCCTATTCTATTATCATTTGAATCCGACCCTATGAATTCTGCAAAACAGTGATTCTGTTTTTGACATTGTGTTACCAAATCAAAGGTAACTCCTTGTTGGAAACCATGATTCGTATGAAACTTGTTTCAACAGAAAATAAATTGATATATCTTTTAGCAGTAGCTTTCCTAAGGGTATTGGAGCATAATTGATAATCTGAAGTATTTGTTCAATGTGCCTCTTGAATTCTATCAGAAATCGAGCTTTGGTCGATTTCGCACATTCTGTTTCAGTTGTTTGGAAATAGATTCCATTCAGTCCCCTTCACTCAATTGAGACTTATGTTGGTGCTTGAATTCTGGTTTGATCTTGTCTGTAAATTATTTACATTCTTGAAACATTTTGTGTAACTTTCAAGCTATATCGCATTGACAAATATAGGCACATGTATATCCCTTTGTTCCGCATTTGCTTTCGATATGTGCCTATTCTAGTTTCATTCTTTTGGATATTGAATTCATCTAACCTTCTTATTTGAATTGAGCTATATATGATTGCTTGGAATCCGTTTATACTTTTGCTTTCATTTCATTCCAATTTGAATACATTTGTGAGAGATTGTTGCTTGCATCGTATTGACTCATAAAGGCACACGTACATTTTGTTGTTCCGCGTGTGCTTCCGATATATGCTATTTATTGTTCATACTGCCTTTTGTACTCTGGTGTTGTGGGATAATGTGAATCTTTGACAGAAATGGCAAAGGGAGTTATGCATAGAGCCTGCGATGCTCTGCCGGCCCCCTTTGACTTCACCTAGACGTGGGTGGATGGAGCTCCCAGACGTGGGAGACTTCTGTCTGGTGGTCATTCAGAAATGGATGAATCACAATCTGTCTGTGGTCCCACTACACCCTCTGTATGTTTGATATGATATCCAGAGCTTTGGTTATGTGTTTTTGTACATGCTTTGGATAAGAATGATATGAATGCAACGTCAAAGATGACGTTTGAGCTTCTGTTTGGTATTTGTTATTAATATGCTCCGAAATGTTCCATACGCCATTGATATGCTCCGGAACATTTCATACGCCACTGATAAGCTCCGAAACATTTCATTTATTATTTATATGCTCTGAAATGTTTCATTCATTGTTGATATGCTTCAAAATGTTCCATACGCCGTTGATATGCTCCGGAACATTTTATATGCCATTGATAAGCTCCGATATGTTTCATTTGTTATTGATATACTCCGAAATGTTCCATACACCGTTGATATGCTCCGGAACATTTCATACGCCACTGATAGGCTCCGAAACATTTCATTTGTTATTTATATGCTTCGAAATGTTTCATTCATTGTTGATATGCTTCGAAATGTTCCATACGCCGTTGATATGCTCCGGAACATTTCATATGCCATTGATAAGCTCCGATATATTTCATTTGTTATTGATATGCTCTGAAATGTTCCATACACCGTTGATATGCTCCGGAACATTTCATACGCCACTGATAGGCTCCGAAACATTTCATTTGTTATTTATATGCTCCGAAATGTCTCATTCATTGTTGATATGCTTCGAAATGTTCCATACGCCATTGATATGCTACGGAACATTTCATATGCCATTGATAAGCTCCGATATGTTTCATTTGTTATTGATATGCTCCAAAACGTTTCATTCATTACTGATATGCTCCAATTACTCTATGCTCCATCTGTTATGAACCAAATATATTTGATTGAAATGACAATTGTGATTCTGCACCTAATGATATTACGTCTATGAATTCTTATATTCTGCCTTGCATTCTGAAACTTTATCTCTTTGGAAATTATCCTATTTTGACATGGATATGTTAGTCACTTGCTGAGCTTTATATGCTCACCCCGTTGTTGTATAAATTTTTCAGGATAGCTTGTCGCTTGCTTAAATGTTAAGATTGGGCTGAGGTAATGGAAAGCTAAAAGATTTTGGGCAGATCTTTATTAGTATATATGTTTTTGTTGTATAAGTACTCTCTGCATCTAATGAAATGTTGACGATGAATCTAAACTTGTGGATGTTGTATAAGTTTAAAGGACCTCTCATGTTTAGGATTCTGAAATGTTAAGTTTAATTCGTGTAACAATATGAACTTATGGTAAACGTTGGTTTTGTGACTGTATAGACTCCCACACTTGTGAATTTATGTTGTGGTTATTAATTTGGTGAGTTGGGTTCAGATTTTATGAATCATCGAGCAATGTGTTGTATGTTTATAAACTGCGCAGGTTTTATAGATATAAATTTGATAGAATATTTTTCAGTGTCCTCAAATGTTAGTTTGGATCCTAGATTAGTTTGTGATGAAAATTTTTAATATAATGGATATTTTGAGGGGCGTGACACGATATCCTTAGCGCAATATCCGTTCTTCTTGGCCTGATGCCCGAATCCATGGCCCGAAGTCTTCTGTCGATACGTCGACCGATCCTTTAGTGCGACGTCCAATCTTCTGACATGTTTCTCAGGCCCAACATGATTCTTCCTACTTTAAATGTCTCTCCCTGATCGAAGCATCATTCATCACTCAAAACATAGATCAAATCATAAACACTTATAAATTGATTTCATCATCAAAATACAAGATTCAACATATGCTAGTAGTAATAATTTTAACTTGTTTCAAATAGATGTTAAAAGTGATTTTCTTAATGGCTTTATCTCCAAAGAAGTTTATGTTGAACAACCTCCCGGATTTGATAATGATAACTTTCCTAATCATATGTTTGAATTGACTAAAGCTCTCCATAGATTGAAACAAGCCCCCAAGGGTTTGGTATGAGAGACTTAGCTCATTTCTAATTCATAATAATTTCTTTAAAGGCAAGGTCGATACTACATTGTTTATTAAAAATTTTAAAAATAATTTTCTTATTGTTCAAATTTATATTGATGACATTATTTTTGGTTCTACAAATGAATCCTTATGTGAATCATTTGCCAAAAGCATGAGTCTAGAATTTGAAATGAGCTTAATGGAGGAACTAACATTCTTTTTAGGCCTACAAATTAAATAACTTAGCAATGATATTTTTCTTAATCAAACAAAATATGCCTTAGACTTGCTAAAAAGATTTAACATGGTTAGTTCAAAAGCTATCAACACTCCTATGAGTACCTCCACTAAGTTAGACATTGACGAAAGTAGAGAAAACTTTGATCAAAAAGCTTATATGGGTATGATAGGTAGTTTGATTTACCACACCGCAACTAGACCAGACATCATATTTAGCGTAGGACTTTGTGCTAGATTTCAATCTAACCCTAAGCAATCTCATTTAAAAGCTGTTAAAAGGATATTTAGATACCTAAAAGGAACTCCTAAACTAGGATTATGGTATCATAAATCTAAGAACTTTGAATTGCTTAGTTATGTTGATGCGGATTTTGTTGGATGTAGTTTAGATAGAAAAAGCACATTCGGAACGTGTCAATTTTTAGGACACACACTCGTTTCTTGGTCTTCCAAGAAACAAAACTCGGTTGTATTATCTATAACCGAAGCTGAGTACATAGCTGCAGGTGCATGCTGTGCTCAAGTTATATAGATGAAAAACACTTTAAAGGATTATAGAATTGACCTAAAAATCATACCTATAAAGTGTGATAACACTAGTGTAATATGCTTAGCTAAAAATCCTATTCAACACTCTAGAACTAAACACATTGACATTATGCATCACTTTATATGAGATCTTATTAATAATCATGATGTAATATTAGAGTTTATTGATACGAAATATTAATTAGTTGATATCTTTACAAAACCCTTAAATGAAAAACTATTTGATTTCATTAGAAGGGAATTAGGGATGTTAAATTATCCGAATTCATGAATTTGTTAAATTTTAATTTTTGGACTTTCTTGATCACTCACTTAAATCATGATCTTATAGTATGCGCAATGAGCCATATGCATTCTTCCATATGAGTTGTTACGATGCTTGCACATAAATTTTATATGGTGAATCATAAAATTATAGTATGCATTTTCGAGTTCTATACAATGTTTGAGTATGCTATGCATTTTATATGATGAATCATGAACGTACAATCTTCAATATGAATCTTCTCTTATGATACGAATTTTACATATTGAAGTAAATAAGATTGTGTGCTTCACAATAATAAACATCTTACAAAATTGAAATCACATGTGATAGCACCACACACCAATGTGAGCAGTGCTCACTATTTGTAGGCGGTGGCAACCGCCCAGCTGGCGATAGCACCGCCAGCTGTCATGGGTGGTAGGCGGTAGTACCGCCCAGTTAGCAGTGCCACCGCCCACAACATCTGCCATATAAAAAGGAACTTAAGGCCGGCGGTAGAACTGCCCGCAACCTCTGCCCTATAATTTGTCCAAATGTATGAATTTGATGTATATCTTTTCCTGACTATCTTTTTGCATCTCATAAATGGAGCTTTCATGAACTTATTTCGTTTTTATCTTCCTTGGTATCAAGTTTACTTTAGACCCTTGCTCCATCACTTAATGATTTTTAATACACTCAATCACTCCATGGATTTCATTGACAAATACATCTCTCACGAATTTATCTCTTGTGAATTTTTAATAAGAAATGGATTTGATATGATGCTCCTCTCATTATGAAGGTTTATTTATGGAATTTCTTTTATCCTTCATATGATGATTCTTTTGTTAGAAAAAGAGTCGACATTAAGGGGGGGGGGGGTTTGAATTAGTGCAGCGGTAAAAATTACATCGGTTCAAAACTTCGTTACAATTAAATCCGTTTCCGATGAAAAACCATTTCATAAAAGTATTAACTTTAAAAGCATATGGAAGAGTGTAGTAGATGTAAAGTAAGTAAAGTGGTTTGCAGTAAAGTAAATTACACAAGAGAAACACAAACCAGATTTTTATAGTGGTTCGGTCGTCATGACCTACATCCACTTCGCCGATTCCTCTTCCGTCGAGGTCATCGGCATCCACTATCGGTTTTCTTTCAATGGGCGAAGACCGACTACCCTTTTACACCCCTCTTCTCCTTTTCACAGGTTTAGGAGACAACCTTTTACAACCCTCTTTTATAAGGTATCCCTCTCACACCTCCCTTGGAACACTTTCTAAGCTTTGGGAGGAGGGAACTCAACTTTCTAAGGTTTACAACTTTAAAATCACAGGGTTTGCTCAATATTTCTTATTTATCCATGCAGAAATAGCTGGGATATTTATAGGCACCAAATGGATTCAAATTTGGAGCCCAAAATTCAAACCTCCGAAATTTCAGGATACGGGCGGTACCATCACCTACACTGGGCGGTACCACTGCCTACAGCCTGACACTGGGTGGTACCACCGCCCAGACAATCTCAGAGACTGAGTTTGGGTGGCACCGCCGCCCAGACTGGCGGTACCACCATTTGACACAGTCTCGGAGACTGTGCCATGACGGTTTCACCTATTTGGTCATTGTTTGGGTCTTTCTCTTAGCCCAACATAGCCCAAACTTGGCCCAACTGTCCCCTAATTGGGTTGGCCCAATTATAATCCCTATTATGTGCTAACTATAAATTTTAAGATATTTACTAAGTTAAACAAAGTCTGTAAGTCTAGGTTTCTTACAACATGCTTCCGGCGATCTTCTGGCGAACTTCTGACGATCTCTCGGCAATGTTCTAGCGGACTCCCGGCAAGTTCCTAGACTTCATAATGATCTTCTTAGTGAGTTCTGATGAGCTTCTTTGGCAAGCTCTAGGACTTCTCAGTCAATTCCGACAGAACTTCTGATGAACGTCCGGACTTCCGACGAACTCTCGAACTCCTAACGAAATCGCGTTCTTGACTCTAGGACTTCATTTTGCTTTATGCCTTGCTATGGTAGTTAATCCTACACTTGTAAAAATATATTACAATCTAGACAATTATTACTAAGTATGAATCACGTCACCTGTTATGTCATTGGTCCATCGACGCTTCATCCGATTCTTCGGCGCATCTTCCTCTCTTACGGTCTATTGCCTAATTGGCCAGTTGACCTCCACAACTCCGATATCCTTGGTGCAATATCCGCTATTCTTGGCCTAATGTTCGAATCTATGGCCTAAAGCCTTTGGTCAATATATCGACCGATCCTCTGGCCCGACGTCCAATCTTCTAACATGTTTTCCTCCAGCCCAACATGATTCTTCTTGCTTTAATTGTCTCTCCCTGATCGAAGCATCCTGCATCACTCAAAACGCAGATCAAATCATAAACACTTATCAATTGGTTTCATCATCAAAATTCGAGATTCAACAATCTCCCTCTTTTTGATGATGACAACCAATTGATGATGGAGTTAACCTTAACTCTCCCTATCAATATGCCATATAATAGAACCTTGAATTCAAGCTAAATTCAAGTCATTGTATATTTCATTATGAATATTTGTAACACATTATCATGCATAACATGATCATACTTCTCCCCCTTTGTCATCAACAAAAAGGAGAAGTTACAACTATAAAGTATTTGGACATAGAAGTTCAAATCATTGCAATATATTCATAATATTCAGTTTTATCATCATGCAAGCTAGCAAATTTTGCTTCACTTTACAATATGCATAATCACTAAATCATCATTAATTTTAAAGATGTGCAAGATTGTAAATTATGCAAGTTTGCATTTTTATTTCTTAAGATAGGCAATCTATCAATTTTTTTGGTGATGTTCAAGATAGCAAGCTCTTTCTTCTCTTTTGAGAAGTGCCATTTTTGCTTCCTTTGCAAAGTATAAGCTAGCAAAATTTTACATTATTTTACAACATATAAGCTAGTAATTTGACAAGTGTTACTTCTATTTAAAGTATGAAGGCTAGCAAGTTTTTTTGAAAAATAATCCAAGATAACAAGCTAGCAAGATACAATATTTTACATGAAGCAAGCTAACAAGTTTTGCATCTTTTTGCAATATGCACGTTTGCAATTTTTGCTTCTCTTTAGATGTGTTAGCAAGCAAGCAAGTTTTTCTCCTTACAATTTGTGAGCTAGCAAACTTTACACATGAAGGTTGGCAAGTTTTTTGCATCTTTTTTGAGATGAGCAAGCTTTTGCTTCTTCTTGAAGTATGCAAGCTAGCTAGTAAGCTAACAAAATTTGCTCCCCCTATGTCATTGTAAAATAGAAGGGAAGAATATAATGTTATAATTCTTTTCCCTTTTTATCAATCTTCACATCATGACAAAGGTAAAGTATCAACCTTATTTCAATATGTTTGTGCATCATTATAGTTTCAATTTACAACACGCATAATTTTAAAATATTACATATTATCCTTACTCTATGCATGATACTAAAAATAAATCAATCATCATATCATACATGATACTAATAAGCTAGTAAATTTATATCATTTTAGAGCATCAAAACAATATCATGAGTATTTCATGCATTCATATCATCACATGAAGAATATCAAGAAGAATTAAGTGATGATATATACTTCAAGAATACAAGGAATTATACAAAGCCAAAAAATCATATCATGAAAGATGAGATCATGTGAATACCAAAAGACCTGATTCATTTTGACAAATCTCCTCTTAACTATTCAAAGAAAAATCTTAGGAGATCAAATAATAAAAGATATTTAAATAAAATTTTAAGTCATGAATTTTGAAAAAGATATTCAAATGAAATTTTAAGTCATGAATTTTGAAAAAAATATTCTTTTTAGTAAATCTCAAAAGGAAACGTAGGAGAAAAAGATTTCAATTCATGCAAAAGAAATCTTATGATTCACATAGAAAAATCTATTCTTTAGCAAACTACCAAAAAAAATCATAGGAGTACAAAGAAGAGATCTTGATTAAAAAAAAATCTCAAGTAATTCCAATAAACCAAGATCATGATTTTGATAAAACTTATTAAAATTCAGATCGTCAAAATTATCAAAATCTCAACATTTCTTTCAAGAGATTCAAAATGACATAAATAATTTTATAGATCTCTTAGTGAAAAATCGATAAGATAGAGAAAAAGAAAATTTTCAAAAAAATGCTTTCCTCCTTTTGTTTCAACTTATTGCTTGATTTCATACATGCATGTTCTTTTCTTTCAAATCCATGCATTATTCATTAATACCAAAAAAGAACTTTCAAAATATCACAAAAATTATCATGCATAAGTTCGAAATATAAACTCGTTAAGCATGCTTTCAAGTCATCATTATATTTTCATTAAGATATATTTTCCTTTTTATGTGTTTCATTTTAAGTGATTGATTTCATATAAGCATAATCAAGTTTTTTTTTTTTTTTTCATATGAAAAAATACATCATAGTTTAAAATCGAAAAGGCCACGTTCATTATCGTAAAAATTGATAATCCATAAATTTCAAGAATCATCATGCATAAATTTGAAATATAAACTTATTAAGCATGATATCAAATTATTACTTCAAATCAAATATGATTTCATTAATTATAGAGCATCTTCAATCAAAATCGAGAAACAATATGATTCATCTTGTTAGGTGTACAAGCATTATATTTATATCTAACATTCTATTACATTATTAAAACATCAAGAATGATTTTATAAGGTATTTTTAACCAAAATTATTTTACTTTTTATCATTAAAAATATAATTTTCATGATTACTTTTAAAATCACTAGAAAGGTAAGCATGATCCAAATTTTTTTTTGCATTTTCATTAAACATGTAATTCAAAAAAAGATAATTTTTCTAAACTAATTTAAGAATAACTCATGAAAAGCATTATGTAATTTCGAAATAAATTAAAGGAGTTTCATTTGAGTTGTTTACCTCATTGTCGAATGCCGTTAAGGCGTAGTTTACCACCTTGCCTTTGTTGATTTTCCTCTTGTCTTCGGATGAGCTTAATTCGTCAAAAGTCACATTCTTCTTCTTTTTAAGTTCATTTTTAATTTTTGATTCTTGTTTTAAAAATTTCATGATGAGTTCAAGTTCACCATCACTTGAGCATATGCTCGAGTGATCTTCAATTATTCTAAGTCCAAAATCCTTCCTATTCTTTGGAAGGTGGTTTTCAAGTTCTTTACATGCATTGCATGTTATTTCATAGGTCAGGGTCATTCAGATTGAGAGAGAAAGAGTTCTCCGAGAGAATTCGATTAGAGCGATACTCGGGTAGAAACCATATAGGTCTGATAGCACCATTCTTGGTATACGGTCTCTGAGATATTAGATGGATGAGGGACTATAGGTACATGGTAATTGAGGACAGACAAGTCTAATAGATTGGATTCCCCTGTATCGTCTAGGGACTGCGGCATAGTGGCATAGTACGTCCGTAGTCTATGAGTCGAGTGAATTATTATGGAGATAATAATTCAGTTAACTAGAATGAGTTCTGACAGGTATGACTCATGACTAGCTCAATATTGAGTCTAGAGGGTCACACATATATGGTAGGCATTGCGATGAGTAGATGTTTGAATATGAGATATCCACCGGAGCCCCTATCTTTTTAGATATCCAATAAGCCTTTGAATTATTGGATTCTATGGAAGAGATCCAATAAGAGCCAATGAGAGACTATTGGATAGAGATCCACTAATATAAGAGGCTTGGGTAGTTGGATGGAGATCCAATACCCAATAGGTAGGATCTCTTAGGGTTAAGTTAACAGGGGATATCTATAAATAGGAGAGAACCAATGGTTCATAGGCTAGAGCCCTTTAGAGTTGCCTCTCCTATTCTCCTCAGATAGTAGGCTTGAAGTTTTGAGGAGCATTATCGTAGCCCTACTGTGTGGATCATCGCTAGAGAGGAGGACGTTTGACCTCCTTCACCCTCTCCTAGAGATATACATGGATTTAGATATATATGATCTCCCTAGGTAACACAATATTTCATATATGTAGTTTTAAGTTTCACAGTTTTTGCGCACCAATCTTCGCACAATGACAAACACATCTTTGGAAAATTAAGGATTTTATTTTTAATATTCTTCCACTACGCATGTGATGTCGCCCCTAGATTTCCCAACACCTTCAAATCAATCTTATCCTCAAGGCTGAGTAGCATCAAACTAGGAGAGCTTCTTTTTCAGCACTTTATTTGCGGCGCATCACGACCCGTTGATCAAGTATGGTCTTCACTTTTTGATTGTGTAAGCAATAGGTTGGCCTTTCAGTGTAGTAATCATTGCAATCTTCTGAAGAACCCTCTCCATCCGATAGCTAGTGGTAGTTGCGACCTTACTTCCACGTTTTCCTTTAGGATCACCTGCTTTCCATTAAAAAACTTCATGATTAGTTTAGAAAAATTCCAAGAAAGATCACCCATAGCCATTCAATTCCAAGCACCACTTCATAGTCTTCCAAGTGTAGCAAAAAGAAGTCCATAAGAAACTCTTGGCCATGTATAATCAACTTTATCTTCGAACATTTGCTATCACAAGTTAAAATTCATCCATCAGCGACCTTTACTTCAAATTTGTTACAGTCTTCGATGTGATAGGCCAATTGGTCAGCAACCTTATTGTCCATAAAATTATTAGTGCTACCAGTATCAATCAAAACTATAACATGCTAATGTTCCAAAGTTCCTCCAACTTTTATAGTTTATAGGTTAGAGTAGCCGACTAATACATGCATTGTATGTATAATAAGTCAAATATCATCATCAGAATCCATACCTTTATGCTCAGAGTCTATATTATTAGCTTTCGGTTCCTCCCCAATTGGTTTAATCATCAGAAGTTTCCCTTATTTATATCAGTGCTCCCTACTCCACTTTTCATTACAATGTCAGCACAAACCCTTCACTGATATTTCCTTGAGTTCTTCTTGGGTTAGCCTTCGAGTGTTAAGGTTCCGACTAGGAATAGATGGGGTGAGTGGCTTGCTAATCATATATTTGTTGTCACTTCTGTTTCAACGATTTTCCTTGCTGATTTTTTCCTCATGTAAATGTACAAATGATATCGTAGCGATCATAGTGCGTGTTTGATAAGCCTTAACTTCACACCAAATATATAGATTAAGTCCTTCAATGAATGTGCCCATCTATTGTCATTTATACCAATATCTGGCTTGATTTGACAATCGTTCTAACCTGCTCTGATATTCTAATACTATAGAAATCTAACGAATTATGGCGAGCTGTCCATCAATATTCTCAAATTCAGATAGTCCAAAGTGAATAAGAAGTCCTATCTTGAATTGCTCCCACTAGGGGACTCGATGGTAAATTCTCACTCCCCTTTTTATAAATGATCTCATAATCGAATCCCAGTAGTTTTGTGATCCATTTCTGCTACTCTAAAGAAGAAATCTTTTACTCTAGAAAGTATTTGAGGCTTTTGTGATCAGTACGTATTTGAAACCGCCGACCAATTAGGTAGAGTCTCCATTTTATAACTACATATATTATAGCTAGTATCTCCTTGTCATAAATAGATAAACTCAAATGGGAAGGAGAAAGAGCCTTACTAGCGTAAGCGATAGGCCGACCTTCCTGCATTAATACAACCCCTATTCCAGCTCCAGAAGCATCAGATTCAATCACAAACAACTAATTAAAATCGGGTAGAGCAAGCACAGGTGTAGTAGTGATTGTAATTTTCAAGAAATGAAATGCCTGAGTTGCCTCTTCTAACCATCTGAATGCATCTTTCTTTAGAAGTGACGTCAAGGAGGCACTGATTTTGCCATAATTTTTCACAAACTTTCAATAATAGCCTGTTAGTCCCAAGAACCCCCTTAAAGCTTTGATTGACTTTGGAATTGGTTAGTCTGTCATCACTTGCATTTTTGAAGGATCAACTGTAATACCCTTTTAAGATATGATATGGCCGAGGTACTCAACCTCAGGTTGCCCAAAACTATATTTGGATTTCTTGACAAAAAGACTATGCTCACGAAGAATATTAAAGATAATTCATAAATGTAATAAATGACTTTCTAGGGAAGGACTGTATATTAAAATATCATCAAAGAAAACCAGAAAAAACTTACAGAGATGATTCTGAAATATATCATTCATTAAACTCTGGAAGGTAGAGGGCACATTGGTTAACCCAAAAGGTATTACTAGAAACTTATAATAGCCATTATGTGTCCTGAAGGTAGTTTTCTGAATATCACTTTCATGTACTCTGATTTGATGATAGCCTGATCGTAGGTCCAATTTAGTGAAGACCTAAGCTCCTCCCAATTCGTCCAATAGTTTATCCACTACTGGAATAGGATATTTATCTTTCACTGTAATATTGTTAAGTACTCGATAGTCGACACACATCCGCCATGAGCCATCATTCTTTCTGACCAATAAGACTGGGGAGGAATATAGGCTAACACTAGCTCGTATAACTCCTATTTTGAGCATCTATGTGATAATCCTCTCTATCTCTGTCTTTTGGAAATGTGGATATCTATAGGGTCGGACATTGGTTGGTGCCTTCCCGGGTAATAGTGGGATCCGATGATCATGACATCTAAGAGGTGGAAGTCCGTGTGGCTCTGCAAATATATCTGCAAACTCTATTAGCAATGATTCAATATTTCCAATCGGAATGTTCACTGTCGTTTCCTTTTCAATATTCTGCAATTGCACCAAGAATCTGGTGTGTGTCTTCCGGAGGACCCGCTCCAATCGATGGCTAGTGATAGTTGTAACCTTACCTCCGCGTCTTCCTTTGAGAGTCACTTGCTTTCCATTAATAAAGAATTTCATAATTAGTTTAGAAAAATTTCAAGAGACATCACCTAGGGTTGATAGCCATTCAATTCCGAGCACCACTTCATAGTCTTCCAAGGGTAATAAAAAGGAATCCACAAGTAATTCTTGGCCTTGCAAAGTCAGTTTTATCTTTCAGCACTTGCTATCACAGGTTAAAATCTGTCCATCGGCAACCTTGACTTCAAATTTGTCACAATATTTGATGTGGTAAGCTAATCGGGCTACAACTTTCCTATCCATAAAATTATTAGTGCTACCCGTATCAATTAAAACAGTGATAGGTTGGTGTTTTAGAGTTCCCTCAATTTTCATAGTTTGTGGATTAGAGTAGCCAGCCAATGCATACATTGTATGTGTGACGGCTTCAACATCATTATCAGTTTCCACATCTTCATGATCGGAATCCGACACTTCTGCTTCCGGTTCCTCCTCGATCGGTTCAATCATCAAAAGTCTTCCTTGTTTGCATTGGTGCTCCTTACTCCACTTTTTATCGCAATGCCAGCACAAACCCTTCGCTAACCTTTCTTTGAGTTCTTCTAGGAGTAGATGAGGTAGGTTGCCTGCTAATCACCTGTTTATTGTCACCTCTATTTCGACGATATTCCACACTGATTTTTTTCACATGCAGACATACAAATGAAATCGCAGCCATTATAGTGTGGGGTTGACGAGCCTTAACCTCACACCAAATCTCGAAAATAAGCCATTCAATAAATATACCCAAAAGTTATCGTTCTGACCAATTTCTAGCTAGGTTTGACAATCTTTCAAACCTACTCTGATATTCCAACACTGTAAAAGTCTGACGAATTTTGGCGAGCTGGCCATCAACATTCTCATATTCGAATGGTCCAAAGCGAACAAGAAGCCCTCTTTTGAATTGCTCCCACGAAGGAACTCCATGGTAAGTTTTGTACCAATCATACCATTGGATTGCATCTCTATCGAGCTGGATTGAGGCCACTTCTACCTTGGATTCTTCTGGGGTTTTGTGAAAACAAAAAAATTTTTCCGCCCTAGAGATCGAACTGGTCGGATCCCCATCTTCCCATCGTGGAAATTCTACCCTAATGCGTGGGTAGTGTGTGTCACCATCCCGGGGCCCTTTTCCTATACCTCCCAATCTGTTCAATGTAGAACTTGAGCTCCCATCTTATTGAAACCTGCTCAAGTGCTCCAACAAGCTCTTTTTGAACTTGAGCTCCCATTTATGCTTTCACTGAATTATCAGTAGCCATTGCGAATGATTACAAGTCAGTAATCCCCAGTTCTTGTTTCTGATGTCTAGTCAAGGGCATCCGCACTGTAGCTGTGAAGCTATCGAGGAAAGGGATGCCAAGAGCAGTGCTGCGGTCGTTGCGAGGAGGAAGAGGTGTTGCCTTGTGTTTCAGTCGCTGCGTGAGATGAGAGCGTCGGGGGCTGGAAGGCGATGATTGCAACTGTTGTGACTCACGGGAGCGATCTCCAAATAGTTCGGTTGAGGTTGTTATGATGGCAACCGGCGGCTGCGACAATGGAGGCAGAGCAAGGGAGAGGCAGCGTTGAAGTGGCCGGGGTTGAGGTTGCAGTGGAGAATAGGAATCGATGGTGGCACTGCGGGAACAAGGGCAATCGGTGATTTGCCCTGTTTCTATACCAGAGCAAGGGAAGGCTACGAGGATCACGGCTGGGGGGCGAGCAACATCATCATTGGTTGGGCAGTAGTAGCGATGGTAGTAGTAGCCGACGTTCGCAGCAGCAAGGGGACCTGCACGACTGTGGCACGGTTGGAAACAAGGGCAACCTGTGCTTGCTCTGTTTCGGTTACAGAGAATGCAGAGCAAGGGGGAGCAGCGGTTGGGAGGCAAGCGGCGGTCGTCGCACAGTGGCTAGCAGTGGTGGTGGGTCGGTTGGGCGACGATGGCGCTCGAGGGGAAGAGGAGTGCTGAAGGAGGCGCAGTTGGTGGAGGCGCGGTTGGAAACAAGGGCAGCGGCGGTGAGTTGCCCTGTTTCGATCTCCATGAGGAGGGGGGCAATTAGCGGCTATGACTGCGACCCAGGGGGGCATGGTGGTAGGGAAGTTAGGGCAGCATCGCCGATAGTATCAACGACGAAGGGGTGGTCCGCTGGTTGGGAGACGGCGCCGGTGGTCCTTCTCACTCGAGTGAGATGTGGAAGCGAGGAGAAGAGATTGCTGGCTGAGGGGGCAGCGGCGGCGTTGATCGATCGGTCGGGAAGCAACGCCGGCGGTGGGAAGGAGGCAGCAAGGGTCATTGCAGGTGCAGCCTGCCGGAGAGCAGGGGCGGCAATGGGGGAGAAGGGAAGTAGGGGACCCTTCTCAGTGGCTGTCGGCTTAAACCCTCTTTTTTTTTTTTTGATAGCTACGGCACGGCGAGAACACCAAGGATCGCCACTCTGATACTAAATAATAAGACTCTAAAGTCTTATCGTAAAAAAAAGAAGAGAAAGGGATGATCGCTTCGAGGGGATCGGCCTCCTTGACCACTTCAAGGGGTTCGGCCTCCTAGGGTTTATCAAAAGACTGAATAGTATTTTCCATAGATAACCGAAAAGAAGCAGTTATATCTCTATTTATAGAGTTCCAACTTTAGCTAAACTAAATAGATTTAATAAATACACAGAAAATAAAAGGAAAATAAAATGATCATAACACTAGCTAACATCTCAAGAAAAGCAAACATGCTAGCTTGCACATATCAAGAATGACCAAAAAAGTGATTGCACATCTAAAGAGAAGTGTTAGCTTTCCCATTTCAAGAAGCAAAAGTAGTTATCTTGCAAAGTTTTTGCTTAACTTCTCATTTCATAAATTTGTTAGCTTGCATAAAATGGTGTAAAACTTACTTGCATAGTTCAAATACTTGTTAAATAATTTTCCTTTTTGTTGATGATAAAAGGAGAGAAATGATGAATGGAATCATGCTAAAATGATGTTGAATTTGGTATCATATATGAAGTGATAAATTGTTAAAAAAAATACTTCAGTATCATGTATGTTATGCCCAAAATGATTAAAAATATGAATGCTTTGGTATCATGAATGTTATGCCCAAAATTATTAAAAAATGAATGCTTTAGTATCATGTAGGTTATGCCCAAAGTGATATTGATTTGTTATCATGCATAAAGTAATGAAATTGTGCATGTTATACATTGATGACTTGAAACTATAATGATGTACAATGTATGAAATTTTTATATATTGCATTTGATCACTATGATCGAAATTATTTTACTTGAATTCAAAGGTTATGATTCCTTTTGAATTCAAGTTTATCTTATCTCAATGTGGCATATAGATAAGGGGAGTTAAGGTTAACTCCGTCATTAATTGGTTATCATCATCAAAAAGAGGGAGATTGTTGAATCTTGGATTTTGATGATGAAATCAATTGATGAATTAATGATCTAATCCATGTGTTCAGATAAGTGATGCAGGACTAACTATGATCATGAAAAAGGCAAAACAATTAAAGAAGAATCGAATGTTAGGCTGAAGTCAATGATCGGACATCGGGCCGGATGAATTGGGGGATATACCGAAGGATTGGATGATGCAGTGAAAGCTCACAGGAAGTTCACCAAGAGTTCGCCGAAAGCTCACTTGAAGATCATCAGGAGTCCGTTGGTAGTTCATTGAGAGTTCAATTGAATAATTGACATGCCAGACAACTTAGATTACTTGTATCATAATTGTATTACCTTAACTATCGTAATTGGGACTTTCATTTGAGTTAGTTTTGAGAGAAATCCTACTAACTCAATTAGGAGCCAATTGGGCCCAAAACAAGACTAGATTTGGTTAGTTGGATGGCCTATTCAGCCACTTGGAGCCACATCAGGCGGTGGAACTACCCAAACTAGGCGATGGAACTACCTTAGGCTCGGCCTCCCAAGTGGTTTGGGCAGTGGTACCACCGGCAGTTAATGTTGCCAAGTGATGATACCGCCAGAGTCTAGTCTCTAAGATTCTATTAGGCAGTGGTACCACCCAAACTGGGCGGAGATATTGCCCAGTGTCTGTTTGTAGGCGGTGGTACCGCTAGTAACTTGGAAACCCAGGATAAGATAATTTTTTGCTCTATTTTTGAACCCACTGGGGCCTATAAATACCTGACTCTTTTCTGCATGATAGAGCATGAAAAGTGTAAACAAAAATTTTGAGATTTTTGGTCATAAAAGTGTTGAAAAAGTACTAAGTGTATTCCTTCTCCTTCTTTAGCTTTATGATCATTCTAAGAGATGTGTGAGGCTTGTAAATGTGGTCTCATAAACCTGTGAAAAGAAAAAAGAGTTGTAAGAGGGTAGTTGGTCTTTATCTATTGAAGGAAGACCGTTAGTGTATGTTAGTGGCCTTGACGTAAGAGGAATTGGGAGTGGATATAGGTCACGACGGCCGAACCACAATAAATTTGGTGTGCACTCTCTTTCTGCTCTTCATTACTATTGTTCTCTGTTTTAATTGCTTATTACATTTATTTCAAGTGAAGCACACTTTCGATATCATTTCCAAAATGAGTTTCATTAAATCAAGCTTTTCCAAATCATTGAGGTTTTTCTTAATCGATGTAATTTTTTATCATAAGCACTAATTCACCACCCTTCTTAGTGTCGATTTCGATCCTAACAATCTCCTCCTATGATTGAGACAAGTATCCCTTCAAGATAATTTCAAAAGGACGTTATCGGGTGATAGACTTAAAAAAGGTCGAATATAGGACTCGAAAAAGGCCAAAATATATCATGATTGAGGAATAATGCAAAATACGTCTGAGGCATGTGAGTTAAGAAAACTTGACCCACATAAGTGTTAAATCTCGGATTTTGATAATGAAATCAATTGATGAGTTTATGATCTAATCTGTGTTTTGAGTGATGCAAGACTAACTTCGATCAGAAAAGATAACTCAAATAAAGCAAAAGGAATTAGATGTTGGGCCGAAGTAAAACATGTCAGGAGATTGGACGTCGAGCCGGAGGATCGATCGACGTACTGGCAGAAGAACTTCGTGCCATGAGTTTGAGCATTAGACCACAGGATCGAACATTGCGCCAAGGAGATTGAAAGTTGTGGGAGTCAACATACCGATTAAACAATACGTCAAAGGATTAAATAATGTATCGAAGGATCGGACAAAGTACCAGATGAACCAATGACATGCCGGACAACATAGGATTCATGCTTCTAATTATGTGTCTAGATCAAGTTAGTTTATGACTAACTAAGTCAGTTTTGGGATTAAATAATGCCAACTCAATTAGGGACCAATTGGGCCTGAATCATGGCTGAATTGAGCCTACTGTTTGGCCCATTCAGTGACATATAGTAAGGTCTGGCAATAGTACTGCCCAAACACAATCTTCCAGACTATGTTAGGCGGTGGTATCGCCAGATTGGGTAGTGGTACCACCTAGTATCAGTGTGTCAGGCGGTGGTACCACCAGACTAGGCGGTGGTACCGCCCAATGTCAGACTGACAAGCGGTGGTACCGCCCAATACTAGCGATGGTACCGTCGGTACCCCGAAAACCTAAAGATTTAAATTTTGGCTCCAATTTTTAAAATCATTTGGGGTCTATAAATACCCCACAAATTCCTACTTTATAATGTTAGGATCAGAGCGGCACTAAGAGAGGGGGGGGGGAGTGAATTAGTGCAGTGGATTGAAACTTGTAAGTTTGAAATCGATTTCATAAATGTGTAGAGATTTTGATTCGACGAAGGATGACTTAGTAAAAATAGCTCGAGTAAAGAAAGGAGATGAAAATCGAAAGTTTGCTGCTAAGTAAATAATTGTTTCAGAAAGTTAAACACTCACACATTCAAGGAACACCACAATTTAAAGTGGTTTGGTCAAATGACCTATATCTACTTGCGAAGCCTTCTTCAATGAGGCTCCCAACTTCTACTAGCAAATCACTTTGAAGGGGAAGGACCAAATACCCCTCTTACAACCTTTTTACAAGTGGTTCACACTCTTACAGATTTTTCAAAGAGAAAGAGGGAGGTGAACACTTAAGCTATTGAAAACAAGACTTTGCTAAAGCTTTTTCTCAATTTCCAACTTCTCAAAAGGGTATCTTCTCTATTGAGAATTGAGGGGTATTTATAGACCCCAAGAGGATTTAAATTTGAGCTCCAATTTTTGAATTCCTTTTGGGTTCCTGGGGCTGGCGGTGCCACTGCTTGCCGGTGGCGGTGATACCGCCTATCATTTTCATATTGACAGTGTACTAGCGGTGCCACCGCCGGAACTCTCAAGTTCTGGGCGGTGTCATTGCCCGACCTTTCGGGTTCTGGGCGGTGCCACCACCTGGACTATTTCGGCTCACTGATTGGGCTCCAAACTTGGCCCAAACTAGTCCAAATTCAGGCCCAATTGGCCCCTAACCGGGTTATAGGATTAACCCTTAATCCTAACCCTAATTATATACAAACTATAAAATTAAGACATAGTCTTAAGCAAATTTCTAAGCGGCAACGTCGAGTTTCCTTCCGGCGAGCTTTCCAGCGAACTTCCGATAGACTTCCAATACACCCTCGGATTTCTTTCGGTGGACTCCCAACAGGCTCCTGATCTTGTGACAAGTTCAACGAGTCTTTGGAAAGTATCTGAACCTTCTCAGTGATCTCCACAAACTTTTGACAATCTTTCCGGCAGACTTTCGAAAACTTCAACATGTCCCTGATTCTTTCTCGGTTGGTTCCGGTAGCACTTTCGACGATTCTTCGGACTTTCGGCGGACTCTCGAACATCCATCGAACTTAACACCGGTAAACTTGCTTTATGTCTTCAATCTATCGTAGTTAATCTTGCACATGTAAAACACACTTCGATCTAGATAATTAATCCTAAGCATCTAATTAAGTTGTCCGACATGTCATTGGTCCCTCGACGCTTCGTCCGATTCTTCAGCGCATCGTCCTCTCTTGTGGCCTATTGCCCAATCGGCCAGTTGACTCTGCAACTCCGATATCCTTAGCGCAATGCCCACTCTTCTTGGCCTGATGCCCGAATCCACGGCCTAAAGCCTTATGTCGATACGTCGACCGATCCACCAGCCCGACGTCCAATCTTCTGACATGTTCCTCCAGCGCAACATGATTTTCCTGCTTTAATTGTCTCATCCTGATCGAAGTATCCTACGTCACTCAAAATACAGATTAAATCATAAATACATATTAAGTGGTTTCATCATCAAAATATGAGATTCAATAGATAAACATACGAAAGTAGAACAAAAACTCTATGATTCTAAGGTTGTAATATCTTAAAGTGTAGAGTCTCTCCTCCTAGAGCTTAGTGACAACACTAAGGGAGGTGTGTGAGGGAACACTTATATTGAATCTTGGATTTTGATGATGAAATTAATTAATGAGTTTATGATCTAATTTACATTTTGAGTAATGCATGACTAACTTCGATAAAAAAAAAAAATAAATCGATTAAAGTAGAAAGAATAAGATGTTGGGCTAGACTGAACATGTCGGAAGATTGGATGTCGGTAGGAGGATCGATCGATGTGGCGGTAGCAAGACTTCGTGCCAAGAGTTCGAGCATCGAGTTGAAGGATCAGACATTGTGCTAAGGAGATCGGATGTTGCAGAGGTCAACATACCAATTGGGCAATACGTCGAAAGAGAGGATGATGTATCAAAGGGTTAGACGAAACGTTGGATGAACCAATGACATACCAGATAATATAGAATTCTAGTTTTGTAATCGGTTGTATCTTAACTGGTCATAGTTAGGTCATAATTGAGTTAGCTTTTGGTGTAACTATGTTAAGTCAATTAGGGGCCCATTGGGCCTGAGTGGGACTATTTTGGGCCAAGTGGAAAGCTCATTCCGTGACCCAAGGATAGGTGAAACTTCCTATTACCTGGAAAAGTTAATAGAACACTTTTTCAGGCTATCAGGCGATGGTACCATCAAGTCAGGTGGTGGTACTGTCCAGACACACTCTCCCAAACTGTGTCAGGAGGTGGTACCACCCAAACACAGTCTCCCAGACTGTGTCAAGCGGTGGTACCGTCGGACTGGGTGATGGTACCATCTAGTGTCAATGCTATAGGCAGTGGTACCACCCAACATAGGCGGTGGTACTACCAGGACCCGGGAAACCAGAGATGAGACCTTTTTTGGTTTTATTTTTGAAGTCATTTGGGGTTTATAAATACCCCAATCTTTCATGGTTAAGAGAGCATGAAAGGTAGAATAAAATTCTATGATTCTAAGGTTGCAAACCCTATTAGAAAGTTGAGTTCCCTCCTCTATATGCTTAGATGTTATTCTAAGGGAGAGTACGAGGGAATACTTGTAATAGAGGGGTGTAAAGATTTTCTCCTAAGCCTGTGAAAAGAAGAAAGAGTTATAAGAGTAGTTGATCTTCGCCCATTAGAAAAAAGATCGTTAGTGTACGCCGGTGGCCTCGATAGAAGAGGAATCGGGAGAGGACGTAGGTCACGATGACCGAACCACTATAAATTTGGTGTGCACTCTCTTTTTGCTATTCATTATTATTGTTCTTTGTTTTAATTGCTTATTACATTTACTTCAAGTGAAGCACACTTTCAATATCATTTCCGAAACGGGTTTCATCGAATCAAACTTTTCCAAATCATTGAGGTTTTTCCTCCTATGTTCAATAGGACGGACTACACATATTGGAAAACATGAATGAGAGTTTTCTTACTTTCTTTAAACTTTGATTTATGGAATATTATCAAATATGGTTTTTAATAACCTTCTAAACCTATGAATGAATGGAATAATTTTGAGAAAAATTTATTTTTGTTAAATGCAAAAGTTATGAATGCTTTGTTTTGTGCTTTGGATAAAAATGAGTTTAATCATGCTTTGACTTGTGAAACTGCACATGACATTTAGCACACACTTGAAATCACACACGAAGGCACAAGTAGGGTAAAAAAGTAAAATTTAATCTTTTGATGCGTAGTTTTGAATTGTTTTGAATAGAACCAAGCGACACCATTGGAGACATACACTTATTTTACGGATGTCATCAATAGGTTGAAAGCACTTGGTAAATATTTTTTAAATTTTAAACTTGTTAACAAAATATTAAGATCTCTTCCAAAAAGTTGAGATCCGAAAGTGACAGCAATACAAGAGACAAAGGATTTGAATAATTTTTCTCATGAAGAACTTATTGTGTCTTTAATTGCCTATAAAATAACTTGTATTGAACATGATAAACATGAAAACAACATTCCAAAGAACAGGAAGGATTTGACACTTTGAACAATAGAAGACCACTTGGGAGAAAACTCAAGTGATGATGATGATGACGACTTTGAACTCCTTACAATAAAATTTAAAAAGTTTATAAAACAAGAATCAAAGAATAAAAATGAACCTAAAAAAGAATAGAATAATTTGCTATGAATGCAATAGGCTATGGCACTTCAGAAGCGAATATCCTAACTAAAGAAGAAGGTGCTCGTACAAAAGAAGAAGAAAGCGTTCAATGCGATATGAGACGAAACAAGTACATCCGAAGACGAGGAGCAAACCATTGAAGATAAAATGGCGAACTATGCTTTGGTGACTTTCGATAACGAGGTAAGTGACTCAACTAAAACTCCTTTACTTTACTATAAAATTACTTGATGCATTTCATGAGTTATTTTTAAATATATATAAAATATAAAAAAAAGATGAGGGACCATGCTTCTCTTTCTAGTAATTTTAAAAATAAAAAAAATTGAGTATTATAATTGCATGGTAACTCCTAGAACTAAGTATGAAGAGCTAAATTCACTCAAGAAGAAAAATACATTACTACAATAAACAAAAAAATTTTGATTGAAAATAGTTTATGTTTAATGAAACCAGATGATTTAATGATGCATGATGATTTGAAGTAATGATAATTTTTGTGATTTATGGTTTATTGATCTTGATGACTCTTGTGATAGATCTTATTTTTTAATTTTAAATGATGATGCATGTTTTTGTTTGACATAAAAGACAAAGGCATACTTGTATGAAATAAATCACATAAATTGAAACACATTAAAAAAAAGAATGTATTATTCTTGAAAATATCTCTATCCATAAAATCTTATCGAGTTTTCAATAAGAGGTTAATCAATCTATTTATGTCATTTTGAATCTCTTGAAAGTGATTTTAATGATTTGACGATTTGAATTTGGATGAGTTTTATCTATATCATGATCTTGAATTCTCGGAATTATAACTTAAGATTTTCTTTTTATGAATCAAGATCTCCTATTCTTTATTCTCATATAACTCTTGCATTTTATTAAAGAGAATACTTATCTAAATAAATCATGATTTTTAATGACTTGCATTTTTCATTTAAATCAAGATCATTTATTTGTTGAATCTCAGATTTTGATGATAAAACTAATTGATAGTATTTATGATTTAATCTGCATTTTGAGTTATGTGGGAAGCTTCGATAAGGATGAGCCAATTAAAGCAGGAAGAATCATGTTGGGCCGGAGGAAAACATGTCAGAAGATTGGACGTTGAGCCGGAGGATCAATCGACAGAAGGCTTCGGGCCATGGTTTCGGGCATCGGACCAAGAAGAGTGGATATTGCACTTAGGATATCGGAGTTACAGAGGTCAACTGGTCGATTGGGCAATAGGCCGCAAAAGAGGACGATACGCCAAAGAATCAAACGAAGCATCGATGGACCAATGACATGTCGAACAATATGATTCATTCTTAGTAATAATTATCTAGATCGAAGTGTGTTTATGTGTGCAGGATTAACTATGATAGAAAGGCATAAAGCAAAATGAAGTCTTGGAGTCAAGAACGCGATTTCGTTTGGAGTTCGAGAGTTCATCGGAAGTCCGGACGTTCGTTGGAAGTTATGCCGGAACTGATCGAGAAGTCCAGGAGCTTGCCAAAGAAGCTCATCAGAACTCGCCAAGAAGATCGACGTGAAGTCTAGGAGCTTGCCGGGAGTCCGCTAGAACATTGCCGAGAGATCGTCAGAAGTTTGCCCGAAGATCGTCGGAAGCTCGCTAGAAGAAACCTAGACTTACGGACTTTGTTTAGCTTAGTAAATATTTTAAAATTTATAGTTAGCACATAATTGAGATTAGAATTGGGCCAACCCAATTAGGGGATAGTTGGGCCAAGTTTGGACTGTGTTGGGCTAAGAGAAATGCCCAAACAGTGACCAAACAAGTGAAACAATTGTGGCACAATCTCCGAGATTGTGTCAGGTGATGGTACCGCCAGTCTAGGCGGTGGTACCACTCAGACACAGTCTTCTAGGCAATGATACTGCCCAGTGTTAGGCTGCAGGTGGTGGTACTACCCAGTGCAGGCGATGGTATCGCTCGTAACTTGAAATTTCAGGGGATTTGAATTTTGGCTCCATTTTTTATGCCATTTGGAGTCTATAAATACCCTAGCTATTCATGTATGGAAAAGAAAGAAAAGTGAACGAAAACTCTATGTTTCCAGAGTTGAAAACCCTTGTAAAGTATAGAGTCCCTCCTCCTAAAGTTTAGAGACAATTTTAAGGAGAGTGTGAGAGAAACTTTATAAAAAGGGGGTGTAAAAGTTCTCTCCTGAGCTTGCAAAAGGAGAATAGAGTTGTAAGAAGGAGATTAATTTTCATCTATTAAAGGAAGATTATTAGTAGATGCTGGTGGCCTCGATGGAAGAGGAATCGGTGGAGTGGATGTAGGTCACGATGACCGAACCACTATAACTCAATTTGCATTTACTTCTTATAATTTATATTTACTGTAAACTACCCTTCTTTACTTGCTTTACATCCACTATACTCTTCTGTATGCTTTCAAGTTAATATCTTCCGAAATAGGTTTAATCACAATGAGATTTTCAAACCGACGTAATTTTTACCACTGCACTAATTCACCCCCCTCTTAGTATCGATTTGTTCCTAACAGTTGGTATCATAGCCTCGTTTTTCTCATTTGGTTTAACACCTAGAGAGAAATGGCTATTTTCGGCTTTCAAGAGGGTCGCTCTCTCATTCCTTCTCCCTTGTTCAATGGGACGGACTACACATATTGGAAAACTCGAATGAGAGTTTTCTTGCTTTCGTTAAATCTCGATTTATGAAATATAGTCGAATTTGATTTTCAAAAATCTTCTCTTCCAATAAATGATTAGAATGAGTTAGAGAAGAAGACTTTTTCTCTAAATGCAAAGGCTATGAATGCCTTATTTTGTGCCTTAGACAAAAATGAATTCAATCGGGTTTCTACTTGCGAAACGACTTTCGATATTTGGTGCACTCTTGAAATCACACACGAAGACACTAGTAGAGTTAAAGATTCGAAGATTAATATTTTTATGTATGATTTTTAGTTGTTTCGAATGGAACCAAGTGAGACTATTGGAGACTTGTACACCCGTTTTACGGATGTCGTCAATAGTCTAAAAGCACTTGGTAAAAGTTTTTCGGATTTTGAACTTGTAAACAAAATTTTAAGTTCTCTTCATAAGAATTGGGATTCAAAAGTAACTACCATACAAGAGGCAAAAGACTTAAACAAGCTTTCACTCGAAGAACTAATTGGGTCTTTAATGACCTACTAAATGACCAATGTAGTACAAAACGAACTTGAGGACAACCTTCCAAAGAATAGGAAGGATTTCGGACTTAGAACAATTAAAGACTACTCGAGCATAAGCTCAAGTGATAGTGAACTTGAACTCCTTACTATGAAATTTAAAAAATTCATGAAACAAAAATTAAAGAATAAAAAGAACGCAACTACTTACTATGAACGCAAGAAGAGGGAACTACTTTGGGATGAATTGAGCTCCTCCGAAGACGAGAAGAAAATCAACAAAGGTAAGGTGGCAAACTACGCCTTAACGGCTTTCAACGATGAGGTAATCATAATGCCCTTAGTTTACTTTGAAATTACATAATGCTTTTTATGAGTTATTAATTTAGTTTAGAAAAATTATTTTTCTTGAAAATTACATGTTTAACAATGTAATGAAAATGTAAAAATTATGATCATGCTAGTAATTTTGAAAATGATAATAAAATTTACATACTTTATGATAAAGAAATAAAATGTTAGATTTAAATCCAATGATAATCCTATGTATGTTTTTCAAGAAGAAATAATGTGTATTTTGATGATTTTCAATTTTGATTGAAACCATACTTGATGTCTTAATGAAAATATAATGATGATTTGAGATCATGCTTAATTAGTTTATCTTTCAAAATTATGCAGATCATGCTTAATTAGTTTATCTTTCAAAATTATGCATGATAATTCTTATGATTTATGGATTATCAATTTTTATCGTAATGTAAGTGACTTTTTTGTTTTAAATGATAATGCATATTTTTTTTTGCATAAAAAGACAAAAGTATGCTCATATAAAATCAAATTACTTAGATTAAAACAAAAAGGAAGAATGCATATTTTTTCTTGAAAATACCTCTAAAGCTTTTTGATTTTTTAACAAGTGATTCTTAGTGATGAATCTATCTTATGTAATCTCTTGAAAATGATCTTGATTTGATGATTTAAATTTAAATGAGCTTTATCTTGATTTTTTAAAATTTATAACTTGAGATTTCTTTTGCACGAATCAAGATATTATATCATTTGATCTCCTATATTTCTTTTATCCACTTATAAAAGAAAAGATTTGTTGAAATAAATCATATCTTATGGCATTCATGAAAAATTGAGATATTATGCATGAATCGAGTTCTCATGAGAATCTATTTACGTTGCCTTCATTGAATTTTCTTTTCTTGGAAAGATTTTGATTATTTGAATTTAAATCATAAAATTTCTTAGGCATGGATTGAAATTTTTTTTCCTATGTTTCTTTTTACGATTTACTAAAGAGAATATCTTTTTTGGAATTCATGACTTAAAATTTCTTTTGAATATACTTTATTATTTGATCTTCTAAGACTTTCTTTTAATTATTTAAGAGGAGATTTGTCAAAATGAATCATGTCTTTTGGTACTCACTATTGAATCTCGTATTTTGATGATGAAACTACTTGATATATGTTTATGATTTAATCTGCGTTTTGAGTGACGCTGGATGCTTCGATCAGGATGAGACAATTAAAGCAGGAAAATCATGTTGTGCCGGAGGAATATGTCAGAAGATTGGACGTCGGGCCGGTGGATCGGTCGACGTATCGATAGAAGGCTTCGGGCCGTGGACTCGGGCATCGAGCCAAGAAGAGCAGGTATTGTGCCAAGGATATCGGAGTTGCGGAGTCAACTGGCCGATTGGGCAATAGGCTGCAGGAAAGGACGATGCGCCGAAGAATCGGATGAAGCGTCGAGGGACCAATGACATGCCGGACAACTTGGTTAATTGCTTAGGATTAATTGTCTCAATCGAAGTTTTATTTTAAGTGTGCAGGATTAACTACGATGAAAGTAAGATATGCAGCAGGAGTTGCGCTGGAGTCAAGACAATGATCACGTTGGGAGTTCGAGAGTTCGACGAAAGTTCGGACAGTCGTCGGAGGTTCTGCGGGAACAAATCCGAGAAGTCCATGAGCTTGCTAAAGAAGCTCGTCAGAACTCACCAAGTGGATCATCGCAAGTCTAGGAGTTTGCTGGAAGTCCGCAGGAGCATCACCGAGGGTTCATCGGATGATCGACGGAAGTTCGCCGGAAGCTCGCCGGAAGAAGCGATTGACGCACCGGAGCAAGTTGCAGTAAATGTCTTAGGAAATATCGTAGTTAGCACAATGATTAAGTTGGAAATGGGAGGTGATCCCATTAACTTAATCTTGGGGCAATTGGGCCCCTGAAAAACCCAAATTGGGCCGAATGGATCAACCCATTCGGACCCTGATTTATGGCAGGAGGTGCAACCGCCCAAGCCAGGAGGTGGCACCGCTTGGGCTAAGTCTCCGAGCGAGACTGGGCGGTGCAACCACCCCAGTCAGGAGGTGGCACCGCCTGGGCTCAGTCTCCGAGCGAGACTGGGCGGTGCAACCTCCCCTGACAGGAGGTGGCACCGCTTGGGCTCGGTCTCCGAGCACTGGTTGAGCGGTGCAACCGCCTCAGTCAGGAGGTTGCACCGCTGGAGCTCGGTCTTCGAGCTCTGGCAGGAGGTGCAACCGCCCCTGACAGGAGGTGGCACCGCCTAGAGGCTCAGTCTTCGAGCTCTGCCAGGCGGTGCAACCGCCCCAGTCAGGAGGTGCAACCGTCATATCCCGGAATTTCGGGAATTGATAGTTTTGAGCTCCAAATTTGAACTGGGTTGGGGCCTATAAATACCTCACCCATTCAGCACTGAAACAGCAAGAAACTAACACCGAAATTCTGATCTTGTTTTGTGATTTTTAGAGCTCTAAATTGTTGTAAAGGCCAAAAGTTCTTCTCCCTCTTTTCTTCCAAGTTCTAAGCTGTAAAGAGAGGAGAGAAAATTCTGTAAGGGTTGTCTCCTAAGCCCGTCAAAAGGAGTGAAACTGTAAAAGGGTGGTTGGCCTTCGCCTATTGAAGGAAGGCCTCTAGTTGACGTCGGTGACCTCGTCGATGGAGGAAGCCAAAAGTGGAGTAGGTCAAGATTGACCGAACCACTCTAAATCTCGGTTTGCATTTACTTTGAGCATATTATCTTTACTACAAACCTCCTCTAAAGTTTACTGCTTTCTGCGCATATACGATCGGGTTTCAAGCTTGGCACTTTCCGAATCAGCGTTTAGACGTAAATCTGTTTTTTCATACGATCATCATATTTCAGTTTACGTTTACGTTTTGATTTCTATCATAACTGCAAACTGCCTTTATATCCTTGCTTAAACTGCATCTCGCCTAATCAAGTGATTTACGGATCAGCATTTAGACGTAAATCAGTTTCTTCGTGCGAATATCATATTTCAGTTTGCGCCTACTATCAGATTTGAATCATAACTGCAAACTGCATTTATATCTTTGTTGCATCTCACTTAAACAAAAGTTAAAGTGATTTACGAATCGGCTTTCTTACCGAAATCACTTTTAACGAACGAACGCAGTTTTTATCGTAAAAGGTTTTCCACTATACTAATTCACGCCCCCCCCCCTCTTAGTGCTCTTGATTCTAACACTCACATGATATGATTTTTCTTTGTATAATTTCTTGTATTCATAAAGTATATCTCATTACCGAAATTTTCTTAATATCTTCCATGTGATGACTTGAATATTTACACCATTATGTTCTTTCCTTCTTCTTTCTTGTTTACAATGAAAAAGAGGGGGAAAAAATAGCTAACATCTCAAGACAACCAAATTTGCTAGCTTGAATGATAAATTTAGACATGTTAGAGCTCCTAAATGTATAAATTCTTCTTATATATTTTCTGGATCATGATCTTTATTTCTCGATTTTTAGACTTGATCTTTCTTTTTTTATGATTGAAATAATGATTGGAATATTGATGTAATTATAAATGATGATTTGGTATTATGCATGTAATACTTTAACTTATGATAATGATGCATGCAATAATGAAATATTCATGATGAAAAATTATTTTGACATTCATGACTTGATTTTTCATCTTTGTTATTTATCTTTGTCATAATTTAAAAATTATTATAAAAGAAAAAAAAATTATAAAATTATATTCTTCCCTTCTTTTTACCAATGACAAAGGGGGAGAAAGAATTGCTAGTGTGCATCTCAAAAGAGAAAAATTTGCTAGCTTGCACAATTCAAAGAAAATACGAAAATATGCTAGAGAAGCAAAAATTGCTAACTTAGATATTTCAAGAGGCAAAAGTTGCTTTCTTGAACATCTCAAATATTGTTAGCTTACATATTCTAAAGTGATACATTGCTATCTTACTAGCTTGCTATTTTGTATTTTTTTTCAAAAACTTGCTAGCCTTCATACTTCAAAGAGAAGTAACACTTGTAAAATTTGCTAGCTTGCATGGTGTAAAATTTGTTAGCTTGCTTGATGTCAAACTTGTTAGAATTGCTAACTTGAACATTGCAAAGGAAGCAAAATTGCTAGCTTGCACTTCTTAAAAGAGAAGAAAGAACTTGCTATCTTGAAGATCACCAAGACTTGCTAGCTTACAATCTCAAGAGAAGTAATAGTGCTATCTTGCCTATCTTAAAAAGCAAAAAATGCTAAACTTGCACATATAGCAAAATTTACAAATTTATAAAACTCAAATTTTTGCTAGCTTGCATGATGATAAAACTGAAGATTATATTTATAATGCAATGATTTGAACTGTAATATGTCCTAAACACTTGATAGTTGAACTTCTCTTTTTTGTTGATGATGAAAGAGGAGAAGGATGATGTTATGCATAATTTTATGATAACATATTGCTTAGATTTTTTAATCCAAGAGTTCTATCAATATGACGTATTGATAGGAGGAGTTAAGGTTAACTTCATCATCAATTGGTTGTCATCATAAAAAAGGGAGAGATTATTGAATCTCGAATTTTGATGATGAAACCAATTGATAGTATTTATGATTTAATCTGCGTTTTGAGTGACGCAGGAAGCTTCGATTAGGATGAGACAATTAATGCAGGAAGAATCATGTTGGGCCGGAGTAAAATATATCAAAAGATTGGATGTCGAGTTGGAAGATCAATCGATGTATCGACAGAAGGCTTCGGGCCATGGTTTCGGGCATCGGGCCAAGAAGAGCGGATGTTGCACCAAGGATATTAAAGTTGCGGAGGTCAACTGGCCGATTGGACAATAGGCCGTAAGAGAGGACGATACGCTGAAGAATCGGACGAAGCGTCGATGGACCAATGACATGTCGGACAACATGATTCATGCTTAGTAATAATTATCTAGATCGAAGTATGTTTTATATGTGCAGGATTAACTATGATAGAAAGGCATAAAGTAAAATGAAGTCCTGAAGTCAAGAACGCGATTTCGTTGGGAGTTCGAGAGTTCATCGGAAGTCCGGACGTTCGTCGGAAGTTCTGCCAGAACTAATCGAGAAGTCCGGGAGCTTACCAAAGAAGCTCATTGTAACTCACCAAGAAGATTGACGTGAAGTCTAGGAGCTTGCTGGGAGTCCGCTAGAACATTACCGAGAGATCGTCGGAAGTTCGTCAGAAGTTCACCGAAAAAAACCTAGACTTACGGACTTTGTTTAGCTTAGTAAATATCTTAAAATTTATAGTTAGTACATAATTGAGATTAGAATTAGGCCAACCCAATTAGGAGATAGTTGGGCCAAGTTTGGGCTGTGTTGGGCCAAGAGAAAGGCCCAAATAGTGACCAAACAAGTGAAACCATCGTGGCATAATCTCCGAGACTATGTCAGGCGGTGATACCACTAGTCTAGGCGGTGGTACCACCCAGACATACTCTTTTAGGCAGTGGTACCACCAGACTTGGTGGTGGTACCGCCCAGTGTCAGGCTACAGGCGGTGGTACCATCCAATGCAGGCGGTGGTACCGCCCGTACTCTGAAATTTTAGAGGATTTGAATTTTGGCTCTATTTTTGAAGCCATTTGGAGTCTATAAATACCCGAGCTATTATTGTATGGAAAAATAAGAAAAGTAAATAAAAACTCTATATTTTTAGAGTTGAAAACCCTTGTAAAGTATAGAGTCCTTCCTCCAAAATCTAGACACTATTCTAAGGGAGAGTGTGAGGGGAGCTTTGTAAAAAGGGGATGTAAAGGTTCTCTCCTGAGCCTGCAAAAGTAGAATAAAGTTGTAAGAAGGAGGTTGATCTTTGCCTATTAAAGAAAGATCGTTAGTGGATGCTAGTGGCCTCGATGGAAGAGGAATCAGTGGAGTGGATGTAGGTCATGACGACCGAACCACTATAACTCAGTTTGCATTTACTTCTTGCAATTTACATTTACTATAAACAACCCTTCTTTACTTGCTTTACATCCACTATACTCTTTCATATACTTTCAAGTTAATATCTTCCGAAATGGGTTTAATCGCAATGAGATTTTCAAACTGATATAATTTTTACCGCTACACTAATTCACTACCCCCCCCCCCCCCCCTCTTAGTGCCGACTCGTTCCTAACATTATTATGATTCTTCCTTTTGCTATTCATTAAAAAGGATATTTCTTTTAATCATGATCCTTCTCTTGATTTCTCGATGTTCTTAAAATTCTCTATAATGTTTTTATTTAAGAGGATATTTATATAAATTAAATATTAATTTCTAAACATGAGATTCATTATGACTCCTATGTATTGATCATCAAATTGATCTCTTATGTTTTGAAGGTTTTCTTTATAATACAAAAGACCAATGATCTTTTTGTATTGATCTTTCATGATCCTTAATATCTTTCATGTGATGATCATTGATGTAAATTTTTGTATCTCCCCTCTTTTTCTTTCTTGTTTGCAATGATAAAGGGGAGAAAGAAAATTGTTAGCATCTCAAGAGAACCATAATTGCTAGCTTGAATGTTAAACTTAGGCATGTTAAATCTCTCAAATGCATAAATTCTTCTTATACATTTTTCGGATCATGATCTTGATTTCTTAATTTTTATGAATTGAGTTTTCTATAAATCAAGATTTTTGCTTTAACTAAAGAAAGAGATGTATTCAAATTAATCATGATATGTCACTTAACTTCTTGATATTTATGACTTAAATTTTATTATGTACAATTGCCTTGTATTTATGATTTGTATATCTCATGATATGATTGAATCATTGATGTAAAAAAGAGAGAAAAATTATACTATTGTATTCTTCCCTTCTCTTTGACAATTACAAAGGGGAAGAAAGTCTTGCTAGCTTGCACATAGCAAAGAAAAGAAAAATTGTTAGCTTATACATTATAAAAGGAAGCAAAAATTATTATTTTGCCCATCTCAAGAAGTAAAACTTCTAAACTTATCTCAAAAAAGAAGTAAGAATTGCTAGTTTGCAATATCAAGAGAAGCAAAAGTGTTATCTTGCCCATCTCAAGAAGCAAAGAATTGCTAAACTTGCACATCTCTAAAACTTGCTAGTTTACATATTCAAAACTTGCTATCTTACTAGCTTGTATATTTCAAAAACTTACTAGTTGTATTTCTCTTTTTTTGTTGATGACAACGGGGGAGGTATGATGATGATCATGCATGATATAATGAAATTTTATTATGTATGATGGTTTGGATGCAATGCTTGAGCTTATGATATAAGTAATGATATGATGTATTGCATATAATTCATGATTGAAATTATGGCATATGGATAGGGGGAGTTTAGTTTAAACTCAATCATCAATTGATTGTCATCATAAAAAAGGGAGAGATTGTTGAATCTCGGATTATGATGATAAAAACAATTGATGAGTTTATGATCTAATCTGCGTTTTGAGTGACGTAGGACTAGCTTCAATCAGAAAAGGCAAATTGATTAAAGTAGAAAGAATCGAACGTTGGACCGGAGTGAACATGTCAAAAGATTAGACGTCGGTCGGAAGATCGATCGACGTGTTGGCAAAAGGACTTCGTGCCATGAGTTCGAGCATCGGGTTGAAGGATTGGACATTACACCAAGGAGATCGGATGTTGCGGAGGTCAATATGTCGATTGGACAATACGCCAAAGGAGAGGACGATGCATCAAAGGGTTGGATGAAGCACCGGATGAACCAATGACATGCCGAACAATATAGAATTCTAGTCTTGTAATCAGTTGTATCTTAATTGGTCGTAATTAGGTCATAATTGAGTTAGTTTTTAGTGTAACCATGCTAACTCAATTATGGGCCCATGGGCTTGAGTTGGGACTGTTTTGGGCTAAGTGAAAAGCCCGTTTAGTGACCCAAGGATAGATGAAATTGCCCATGACCTAAAAAAGTCAAGAGCACACTTTTCTAGGTTGTCAAGCAGTGGCACCGCTAGGTCAGGCGGTGGTACCGCCCAGACATAGTCTCTCAAACTGTGTCAAGCAGTGGCACTGCCAGATTGGGCGGTGGTACTAGTCTAGAAGTTGTATGAGTCAACATGCCGATTGCGTAATATACCGAAGGAGAAGACGATACGCTGAAGGATCGGACGAAGTACCGAATAAACCAACGATATGCTAGATAACATAGGATTCATATTTATAATCATGTGTCTAGATCGAGTTAGTTTAGGACTAATTGAATCAGTTTTGTGATGAAACAATGCCAACTCAATTAGGGGTCAATTAGACCTATTGTTTAGCTCATTCAGTGACTTATAGTAGGGTCTAGCAATAGTATTACCCAGATTAGGCGGTGGTACCGCCTAGATATAGTCTCTCAAATCATGTCAGGTGGTGGTACAGCCCAGACACAGTCTTCCAGATTGTGTCATGTAGTGATAGCGCCAGACTGGGTAGTGGTACTGTTAGACTAGGTGGTGATACCATTAGTATTAGTGTATTAGGCGATGGTACCGCCTAATATCAAACTGACAAGCGGTGGTACCTCTAGTACCCGAAAACCCAAGGATTTAAAATTTGGCTCTACTTTTTTAAGTCATTCAGGGTCTATAAATATCCCACAAATTTCTGCTTAATAAACACATAAAAGTAGAACAAAAACTCTATGATTCTAAGGTTATAATCTCTTAAAGTGTAGAGTCCCTCCTAGAGCTTAGTGATAATTCTAAGGGGGGTGCGCGAGGGAATACTTGCAAAAGAGGGGTGTAAAGGTTCTCTTCTGAGCTTATGAAAAGGAGAAAGAGTTATAAGGATAGTTGGTCTTTGCTCATTAAAGGAAGACCGTTAGTGATCGTCGATGACCTCGATGGAAGAGGAATCGAAAGTGGACGTAGGTCACAATGACCGAACCACTATAAATCTGATTTGCACTTTCTTTCTATGTTTCATTGATATTACATTGAGTTAATTATTTAGTTTACTTACTCTAAGTCAAGCACTCTTTCATTATCGTTTTCGCTGAACGAAGATTTTTTAAAATCGATGTTTTTATCAAAAACACTAATTCACCCCCCTCTTAGTATTGATTTCAATCCTAACAGTAAGAAGATCTATCACGGTGGAGGCACAAAGTAAAATGTGTCCAAGACATGTTAGTTAGGAAAACCCGACCCGTGTAAAGAGATTTATCACAATAGAAGCCTAAGGTAAAATGTGTCTGCTGCGTGTGAGTCAAGAAAATCTAACTAACGTAAGGAGATTCATCACGATGGAGGCACAAAGCAAAATGTGTTTAAGACACACGAGTCACAAAAACCCGATCCGCTAAGAAGATATCTTATTGATCATATAGTATATATATGAATAAATATTTTTTAGTGTATTTATTTATTTGATATAATTGTTCTATATATCTGAACGATTTTTTTAATGTTTTACGGGGGATTATTAAGAGAAAATATCAGATTGTCCTAATTGTTATCGAGTCACGAGCGGAGGATTTCTAGAAGGGCGACTTGCATGCACGTCATCTCCCATGCACAAATTAGTTTGTGCAACAACTTTTCTTTCTATCCCATCACACATGGATGACATGGCACATATTTTTCTTAGACAAAAAGAAGCTATAAATCCTTCTTCCTACTTCGCGAGAGGTGTGAAGAAAAACCAATCTTATATAGTATTTGAGTTATGATTTTTTAATATGTTAGTATTAGATTATAAGGATTTTTTTTACGTTGATGCTTGAAAAAGGAGTCGCTCCGGATTATATCTTTAGGATGATTTTTCCAATCAAATATGCATGAAGGCAGAGAATATATATATATATATATATATATATATATATATATATATATATATATATATATATATATATATATTTTAGGATAGCGATTTACGTGTCCAGACTTTTGTTTTTATTTTTCTAATTTCAATCACATATTATTTGATTATATTTCTTTTTCTTTTTTTTTTTCTATCTTGGGCCTACATCCACTATCATCTCCAACTTGTAGATACAAGCCAATTTATCATTTATTGGATTGATCTCCTTCCAAAGGTTGTAAATGTTATATTTATCGTTACAAACTGCGATACAATATATCCTTTTAAATCCTCCATAACTTTTTAATCATGATTAATATTGGTTTATTTAATTTAAAAAAAATTAAAATAAAATAAAAGCATTTAATATATCCCCATTTTGAGGGCAGAATGAATTAATCGAGCTTGATTGAGCGAGGGACAATCTCTCGTTAGGCAATACGCTCCAATGATTAGAGCTATTATTGTTCAAATATTATGGTTGATTTGAAAAACCCATTCTGAAACCAGCCGATATGCTATTATTGTAGAGATTTATGGCAGGGTGATGAATCATAAACTCTTGATTGAATCTAAATGGGATACTACTAAAAATAAGCAGTGATGAATCTGTTCATGCATATTCCCAACAAGGTGGGGTTGGGTTCCTGATAAGATCGGAAGAAGGTGTTTGCTTAATCGCATGATTCATATTTTAGATTGTGTTAGTTTTTGATATATTATTATTACATCTTGATGATGAGACATACAAAGGTTATATTAAAAATTATAGGGAAAATATAATATTTTCAAATTTTGAGAGGATAGATAGATATGTTAAAAGTCCCCCCCCCCCCCCCCCCCCCCCCCCAAAAACAAAAAAAACTTGTATTCCATTTTATTAGTTTTAATCCCGGAACTAGTCAATAATACATAAACACCGAAACAGAGATACTGGTCGAACCAATAGCACTCCAATCCGATGAGGCAGCCAATTCCATCTCCAAACTCGAGTCAAAGCGAAGAATCCATTCTGAGGTGAGGATTCAAAGCCGTAACGAACCAACGTTCACGTTTGTAACCGTAGCGTCGAATCCTTTATTCGACCGTTGAGGTGATCGATTCATCGCGAATTCAATTGACACTATATTTGTCGACACGACAGGTCCTCTCGTTGGTGGATCGGGTGGGCCATCGATTAACCCACACTAATCCATACTTATGGAGGAAATCACATGATCGATTTTGGGAGCATATTTCGCAATCATGTGTAAACAAGATGGGTCTGGAAGCCACATGGATGTACTACGTGCCGTGGCCCAGTGGGGCCAAAGCCACGTCCTCATTTTAGCGTTTCGAGAAAGTGGTTTTATTCCGCCTCACCCGTTAGCGGCCGCAGAGGCGCATGGAAGGGGCCACCAGCGCCCCCACTGGCCCCCGTCCCTCCGCCTTTTTCCCCTGATTCTTTTACTTCTTTCCCACCCGCTCTCTCGTCCCCGAAACACCCACCCGCTTCGATGTTTCGGGATGTCATGGTGGGTCCCGCTTCTTGAAGGTTGGTGGGATGGGTGGGACGCGGGGGTAGGAAAGCGTTGTTTCCTCCTTTTAATAAAAGAACTCTTTAATCTTTATGTGGAGCGAGGCGGTGGGCTGCGGGCAGACTGCTGCGGTACACCTCTCTCTCTCTCTCTCTCTCTCTCTCTGGGAACGATACGGTCACCTGCGGACCTTCTGAGTTTTGATCTTGGGAGCTCACTCGATCGCTGTCGAGGGAGAGAGGAGGAAGGAGTTATGGGTTGCGCGCAGTCGAGGGTGGATAACGAGGAGGCGGTGACGCGGTGCAAGGAACGGCGGCAGTGGATGAAGGCGGCGGTGGCGGAGCGGAACGCCTTCGCGGCCGCGCACTCCGCCTACGCCGTCGCGCTCAAGAATACCGGCGCCGCCCTCAGCGAGTTCGGCCAGGGCGAGGCCCACGACCCGGGCCCCTCTTCCTCCACTGCCACTACTGCCGCGGCGGTCCCCGGCCCCTCCGGTGGCGTCCCCCCGGCCGTCCAGCCGCCCATCGACCCCCTCCCCCCGCCTCCGCCGCCGCTGCCGGAGTTCTCTCCGTCCCCTATCCAGCGCTCCATAAGCATGCCTGATCTCCCCAAGAAGTTCCCCTCCAAGGCCCAGCCGAACGCCTCCATCCGCGAGGACGATGACGAAGGCGAGGAGGAGGCGGACGAGGAGGAAGAGGAAGACCGCGACGGCGGCCTCGAACACCGCCGCCGCCCTGCGGGAGCCGCTGCCGCCGCGAGCTCCCCTTCCCCGTCCCCCTCCCCAGCTCCGCCTCCGCTGCCTCCTCAGCCCAGCCCTCCGCCCCCGCCGCCGCCGATGCCCGATTCGAAGGCCTTGGAAACTTGGGATTACTTCTTCTCCTCCATGGACGACAACATGCAGGGGCCATCGCTGACCCCGGCAGACGAGATCCGACCTGCGAGGGAGGACGCTTCGGAGGATCGGTTCAAGACATCAGCTCCGCCGCCTCCAGTCACCGATCACCATGTGGTCGATGGCGATGATGAGCCGGTGACGCCCGAAAAGGTGGTCTTGGAGACTCCGCTACCACCTAAGGTGCCGAGGAAGCCGAAGCAGGGAACGCATGCTCATCACCAGCACGCGGCGTCAGCACCAGCACTGGATGCCAAAAGGGGGAAGATGGTGCCGGTAGATCGCCCCAGCAATAATCTCCTGAAGGTGCTCACAGATCTTGATGACCTTTTCCTCAAGGCGTCAGAGAGTACACATGAAGTTTCCAAGATGCTCGAGGCCACTAGAATGCACTACCACTCCAATTTTGCGGATAGTAGAGGTACTTTGATCCTTTCCATTGTTTATTACTTTTAACACCAGTTAATCGATTTATCCGAATCTATGAGGCCAAAATGCTTGGCAATGGGGTTCTACCAATTTGGCACTGTGAAATGTCACATTGTCATGGTTTGGTAGAATCCGTATCCATAGACTATTTTTTTTGTTTTTGCTTACAGGTTGTAGTGGATTGCCTAGAATAAGTTCCTAATGTTTCTTCCTCTAATTCCTTGGACGACCATGGAATCCTAATCAGGGAAAGGGCATTATTTTTTTTTTTTTTTTTTTGCAAAGAATAAATGATGAAAATGGGATTCGAGCAGAGTACCTCCTTGTGATGGACTGTCAAAATCTTTTCCAGCTAAAGTAGTTGACACTTTCGATGGCATTATCTTTATTTGATACATGCTTATCTGCTGGACCATGTTGCTAACTCACAAACTATCTCAAATGTGGTCTACTAATGCTCGTTCATTTTTGCATAATATGGCAAATCGTTGGATGGGAATGCCATTCATCACTTGTTTCAACTATAAGCATCGGTGGACTTAGTGAGGGCCTTGCCAAAATATGCAGTCCATCTATTTTCTCTTGATTAAACCTCACTTTTGTATGTGCTTGGATGCATCATATTGTATTCCAGGGGTCTCGTTGAAACCTAGGATTATGGCATTGTCTACTCTCCACATGTCGCCTAGTACATACTGTTCAATGGAAGTGGCATAGGATGGGGAGGAATATTCAAGACAAACTCGAGAGTGTCTTCATTTTGATTTCGCTGCCGCCTTTCTGGTTTGATTGCATTAGGAAGAAAACATTGTTCTGGCTAAATTTTTGCAAATTTTTCACTAGTAAATGGCAGGATTGATGCCATTTTTTTGTTCTTCAGTGACTATTTGTGTTTTCCTGCAAACAAACAATAGAAAACTGGAAAACATATCCAGTGAAAACATAAGTTACATTCTTTCTTTGTTTCATGAGTCATTCCCACTGCATGTGAATTGGCCTTTTGCATCTTATCAAAATTAGCAAAAACTTGATGTCAAGAAAGCAAAGCCATCTTGGCTGCACACATTTCCTGTGCATCCGGACATTCTGAGCTCCACAAATTCTTGTACGTTCAAAAAGGGAGTTTATTCCTGATTTGGCTCATAGTTGTTTTTTCCTTGAAAAAGTCTTCCTGATCTGTTATGTTTTGCTCTCATATTTCACTTGACCTATTTGTAACTTTTTTGTGTTTTTACAGGTCACATAGATCATTCTGCCAGGGTCATGCGTGTTATTACATGGAATAGGTCATTTAAAGGTATGGCTGATGCAGATGGTGGTAAAGATGATTTTGACAATGATGAATGGGAAACTCATGCAACCGTGTTGGATAAGATCCTAGCATGGGAGAAAAAGTTATATGATGAAGTTAAGGTAAACGTCACATTTCCGTTGGAGCTCTATTATTTCTGTTGGCATCATAAAGTTTTGCAATTTTTTTATTATCTGTTATGATTACTTCAGTCAGTGAATTTCGGGGTATTTTGTATTGCCACACAAGGTGAAATTTGGTGCTTCAATTGATCCTGTTTCTTCGTTTCATGCATTGGTCCTTGTCTCACATTAGTCTATTTGTTATTTTAATAAATACTAGTTACAGGCTTCTATTATCGCTATAAACTTGGTGGTTTTCAGTTGCAAAAATATCTGATATTATCTCTGTGGAAATTTTTGGACTTGATATATGCTTGCAACTGAACTAAGTAGTTTTCCCTAGCATATAATGGATATCGACTGGGAAATTGAACTTTGGACTTCTAGCTATAAATTTAAGTTTCAATATGGAAACAGAATCCTAATTGTGAATAGACATTGAATCTTTGGCTTGTTGGAACATGCAAGTGTATCCTTTTTTAATAGTCTGCACTTTTACATGGAACATTTTTGCATCGCTAAAGTAAATTCTTCACCTTCTGCTGCCAACTTCTTGTTTAGTATTATTTCAAGGAATAAACCATGTCCCTCTGTCGGAAATCTGTTATTGTCCTCCATAACACACTTATCTGGTTATCGATGATAAAAAAAAAATATATTGCATCTGGCTATCAATTTAGCAAAAGCTTAGCCCACAACTGCTGCAGATTTCAAACAGAATCTGCTCGATTCTATTCAACAGAAGACAAGTTTGAAGTTGATCTTCTGTCAGTCTTGTCCACAAGAGGCTTCTTTTTCTTGTCACCGATTGTTCATTGTCATCTTGGGCTTTTTCAAGTCCGTAGTCTAACTGTAAACTTGGATGGCAGGCCGGTGAGCTTATGAAAATTGAGTACCAGAGGAAAGTTGCTTTACTGAATAGGCAAAAGAAACGTGGTGTCAGTAGTGAAGCATTGGAACGTACTAAAGCAGCTGTAAGCCATTTACACACTAGATACATAGTTGATATGCAGTCAATGGATTCAACCGTGTCAGAAATCGAACGTCTGCGTGATAAACAGCTTTATCCAAAACTAGTGGAGCTTGTTGAAGGGTAAGTCCTCGCTTGAAGTTTTATGTCCAGGATGTATATTCATTTGTGATTCATTGTAGGTAATGGCCTATCTTATTAATGCTTTATTTATTATTTATTTTTGGTAATTGTTCTGGTAATGCATTACTCCTGACTTCTTGCAATATGATTTACCTCTTTTGTGACTATCACTGCAATTAGGTGAGGTGTATGATTTTCTTCTTAAGATTGTTCAAACTTCAAAATTATTGTTAAAACCCAAAATAGTTCCTATTTTGTTTAGCTAAATCACTTCTACCATGAAAGAAATCCTGCAAATAACCTAAATTCTCTTTCCATCTTAACATTAGTAATAACCTTTTACCAATTAATAGGATCCTTCCAACCCAGTCTCCCCCCTTTTGGCAATATTCCTGAAGTGCAAATCACTTATAATTCAAAAAGACTTATTGCTTTATTTTGTTCTATGGGTTCGCATATTTCGCATCGCGTAGCTGTATGACACAATTCGTCTTCTTGTAATGCTGCAAAGGTGTATCCAGAATAATTTTTCATCTGAACTAGTATGCTTCATGTCTTGGTGCTTGACATGCAAAAATTACTCAGCTTACTACAAGCAGACTACCTGTCATATATGGTTATATCATTGACCAACCTAAGTCCTAGTTCGGTTAGGCTAGGCTGACAAAATTGTACTATTCAGTACTGAAAAGCTTTTCTTTGCAAAATGGTCAATTGGAACAACTTTTGCGACTAGAATCTAGATCATAGTCTAACCTGCCTAATCCTTGATTTGGGATTGGTTGACTCTATACTTGGTAGACTTACAATGCAATGGTCTAGCAACACCAAATATAAATTGGACAATATTGTTCCATGCAACACCTTAACTTTTGTGTTAACCTCAGATCAGTACTGCTAAACAGATTAAACCACAATAGGAAGGGAAAACCTTGACCCACCCAAAAACAGAATGCTGTTACCACATAAGACAGTAATGCACCCAAAAATTACTGCATGGTGAAGTTTATTGGCTTTTGATTTGAGAAATATGTCCCTAGATCATGACCGTATGATATCATTCAAATCATTATCTTGATATAGATGGTTGTTTTGTTTACTGTATCATGGTTTAGTTTACTGTATGACTGTATGATATCATTCAAATATGTCCCTAGATCATGACTGCAATGCACCCAAAAATTACTGCATGACTTGTTTTGTTTCCCAAAGTAGTTTCTAGGTCGTCACTTTGTTTTATAGCTTTGGTGAGTTTGGAGTGCAAATATTTAGATTTTCATGGTTTTATTTGGATAGGATAGAAGCTAGCCTTCTACATTTCCCTGGGTTCATACTTCATACTTGTGTTGAATGTCTTGGCTAATGGATCTTCGCCTCGAGACTCTCAACGATGCATTTAAAATTCCCCTTTACATAATAGCCATTACATTGTTACAGTTAACGTCTTTCATATTTATCTGAGAAGCTAGATAAGCTGAACCTAGTTATTTGCCAATGATCTATGTCTACATCAGATGCCATCGTCATAACCACTCTTGCAATCCATCAATCTTTGTCATGGTTGGCCCGGTTTCTGCTTCTTGGAAAGGGGTTAGAGGTGTCCAAGAACCTGTCTAGCTCAGAGAAGTATATACAAGTTCAAACCCCCAAACTGGCAGCATGTGGCTGCCTTGGTTTTTTGGTAATTGCTCTTGAAGCTTCTTGTATCACCTGGAGGTGCATTGATACTTATGATTATACCCCTTGTGCCTACAATTGGTTTCTCATGCTCAATCTGTGATTGGTAGACAGTATATATGGTCTCGGCTGTCTACACTATACTGCATGCCTGTGCAGTCACTAACAGTGTTCAATTCTACTAACTACTATCTGCCCTCTCAGGATGGCCCAGATGTGGTACGCAATGTACATGCACCACCAAGCCCAGCTGAAGATAGTCGAGGGTCTTAAATCCCTTGATGTTACAAATTCTCCAAGGGAGACAAGTGAACATCATCATAAGCACACCTTTCAGCTGCTTGAAATTGCCAAGGAGTGGCATACACAATTCAACAAACTTGTCAGCCATCAGAAAGAGTACGTGGATTCTCTGAATAGTTGGTTGAAGTTAACTCTCATCCCTATCGAAAGCAGCTTGAAGGAGAAAGTGTCGTCTCCACAAAGGCCGGCTCATGCCCCGATTCAGTCTCTCCTGCATGCATGGCATGATTATCTCGGAAAGCTTCCAGACGAGCTTGCAAAGAGTGCCATCCTCAGCTTTTCAGCAGTCATAAACACGATAGTGACACTCCAACAGGAAGAGCGAAAGCAGAAAGAGAAGTGCGAGGAGGCCCACAAGGAGTATTCGAAGAAGAATCGGGCGTTCGATGACTGGTTCCAGAAGTATTCACAGAGGAGGATGGGTTCATCGGTTGGCGAGCCCGATGGTGGGGAGGGATCAAATCAAAAGGACCCAGTGGAGGAAAGGAGGTTTATGGTGGAGTCACTCAAAAGCAAGTTTGATGAAGAAGTTGAAGCCCACAGAAGGTTGTGCAAGCAGGTGAGAGAGAAATCACTGAGTAGTCTCAAGACCCACTTGCCAGAGCTTTTCCGAGCTATGTCGGACTTCGCTAATGCTTGTTCCAAGATGTATGCCAGCTTAAAGATGATCACGGAGCAGGATCCTCCAACTAACTAGCTCCTTAGCAAATCTGCAGAGGTGTCTTTTTTGTGCATTTTCGTGTCCTAGTCATGTTGTGGTTTTCATTTGCATGTGGCATTCAGCCTGGTGAACAGCTTTGTGTTGGATTAGCTTAAGTTTATCAGTGCATGTATTTATGTTCCAACTGGGTTGGGTAAAGAAAGCTTGGCATCCCTCCATCTTTTGCCTTGTACCCATTTTTGTGAGGGTCCCGAAGAAACGAGACCTAATGCTGCTTGATGGGTGATGTGTTGCTGCAGTTCTACAATGAACTACTTCCTATGTAATGGCTCCAAAGGATAAAGACACCAAATAGATAGAGATGAATGTAGTTTTGATTATTATCATCGTAAATAGTTGAGAGTTTATCAAATTAATAGATCAAGTCGGATGTTGATAAATAATATCATGATTGATATAATATTGGATACGATCAGACTATGGCACAGCCAATAGCTAATATTCAAAATGGTGAAGGATGTAAGGATTATTAGTGGACGGATAGGGTGGGAGAAATGAAGGATAGGCTTGGATGCAGATAAGTATTCAACATTATTATGGTGGGTTCAATTAGAAAATTATTACTCAAATTCACATTATGATAAAAAAAAAAAAAAAAAGATTTTCGGATTCTAATCAAGAAAGAATTATTGGTGGATGAAATTAAAGATATTACAATATGAAATAAATCTTTGATGAGAATATTCTCTCTTAAATATCAAAGAATGTAAAGGACTGAATAAGAAATGATTACATGTAGATTGGACCGAAAAAGCATTAGTGTATTTTATTTTCTTGCGGAAAACCCATTACATCATAATCAAATTCTATTTTTTTGTGTTTGTCTTGCAATCTTTTGTTTTCAGGATATTTCTCCGGGAATGAAATGGAGAAACAAAGAATAAATCCTTCAAATTAATGCGTAACATTTTTCTTCCGAAAAATACTTTTTTTTTTTTCACACTTCCTTCGATTTTATTTCCCTTGAAGCATTGGAAAATAAACTTAATTTATTTATCTTTATCCCTTGTGTTTAGACCACAGTGAATGAAAACAAAAGATTATAGTGAATAAGCCATCATAAAAAGGTATATACACCATAAAAAAAAAGTGTGAAGATTCGTTATCAAATGGTTTATTTTATTTTATTTATGCTTTCCATTAAATTCGTTTATGTTATTATGGTCTCATGAACATGCTTGTTTATAGACTTGCAAGTAAAAGAGTCAACTATATATGTCATAAAAAAACTTATAAGTTAACGATGAAGTATATATCTAAACACCTTAAACTACAAAATATAAGTCTTTAATTCACTTTTTATATGTTTATTTAATCAATAAACTATTGTCGTCAAGATCTTGAAACTTAATAAAAAATAGGTCTTGATTTCGATTCTCGCCGAAGATTAGACCATCGAAGATTTAAAAAGTTTACGTTGAAATTCCTATAATTATGAAAGTAAAACTTATATATTCATTTACTCTAGTACAATCGATTTTATTAATGGAAACACGAAAACAATAAATAAAAAGATAATTTCAATATTTCAGTTAGTGGTAATGGACAACGACACCATTGGGGAGCCGCATGTGACTATTATGGATAAGAAAAGTGATGACAAGATATGAGAATCACTTTACATCTACATCGATATTGATGTAGTTGCCAAGCGACGAAAGTGCCGATCACTATGTCAATGTCAATACAAATGCTGAGTAACGAAAGGATCACCAATACATATATTGAGCGACCATTTCGTTGCTCGACAACTATATTGACGTCGACGTAAATGTAAAACAACGAAAGGATTATTCATTGTGTCAACGTCGACGTAGTTGTCGAACGACAAAAGGATTGTCATTGTTGCACATTGATGTAGATAGAAAATAGCCCTCATCTTTTGTCATCGTTCTCCTCACCTATAATAACCATATGTGACCCATAGCGGTATTATCATTCGTCACAATCGACACATCCATTACCACTAACTGAAATATTGAAATTATCCTTTTACCTATTGTTTTTATATTTTTATCAATAAAAACCAACGATGTTAAAATAAATAAATCTAGATATTTTATTTTTATAATTAAAAAAATATTAATATAAATTTTTTAATTTTAAAAATTAAAATACTAAAGAGATTTAATTATAGGGGTGATATGCAATTATCCCCTTAAATGCTTTCTCCTCCTCCTCATCTCCGTCTCAGGTAGTTGAGGCTTTAGTATTTTAATATATAAATAATAAACGATAACGAATAAAAAGCCTCTCGCTCCATCGTCTCCCTCTCTCTCGCTCGCTCATCACGCGCACGCTATGGTGGCCGTATCGTCGAGCTTTCTGTCTTCCTTCCCCCTCACTGCTCCTGTTCTCCACCTCGGTTCGCGATTCGACGTCACGAGGACGGCGGCTACCAAAACGGCCGTAGATGACGCCGGGGGTTTCGCTAGGGTATTGAGGTGCGCAGTCGGCCCTCGGCCCAGGAAGGCGTCGGGCGCTCCTCGCCCTCCTACGACTACTCGTTCAACTGCGACTTCGCCCCGCTTTCGCTCGACTCCCAAGCGCGCCCCGGTAGCGGCTGCCCCCGCGGCCGGTGCTCCACCGAAGAAGCGGCACTGGAAGGAGGGGGAGTTCCCAGGGATCTCCGAGAGCTCCGTCTCTCGGCGGCCGCGGACGCCCATCAAGAACCTCAAGAAGAAGGCGGACGACCGCGCCACCGCCAAGGCCTGGGCCTGCACCGTCACCGAGGCCCTCGCGGATCGGATCCAGAAGAAGCAGTGGCAGGAGGCGCTCGAGGTTCTCGAATTCCTTCTCCTCCTCCTCAAATCATTGTTCTTGTGTCATTTTGCCCCTTTGCCTACTTTAATTTAAAGTTCCCCCCAAGTTTACTCGATAAGAAACTAGAAAAACTGGTTGTCAGCTGTTTAGTCAATTTCAGTGAAGTAAAATGCCATCCGAACCTACAATTAGAAACGCTTTCTTGGAAGAGCTTGTGCATTACTTGGGAAATGTTGATGGGTTTGTGGGACAATAGCACAATGCTAATCCATTTAATCTCTGAGATTTAAGATTGTATTTTTTTATTCTTTCAGGTGATAACACAGGAGTAACATTTTGTGATTGGAAAAGGATTACATAAATATATGGAATCCATGGTTAACTAATTATTTGTTAGAGCTGCAAGAAATGATGTGGACAAAAAAGGATATTAATTTTTTTGTTCTTTTGTTTTCTGTGATCTGCATCAACTAAAACTAGTGTGTTATATGCGACAATGTCCAGTTACAACTAAACTCAAAACACTGGACCACAATACTTATATGATTACATGCTTGAGTGAATTTAGTCTCCATCAGTGTGGCTGGGTTAGCTTTGATCTGGATACTTTTGGTGCTTGATGTTTCTTTAAGAACATTGGCAACTGACACAACACCACAACAATCGAGAGGGGAAAAGAAAAAGGGGCAAAATAAGGTATAACTTAAGGACTCTGAATGTATATGTGTGATACAATTAACCAAATTTCATTTTTGAAGATACTCTTGCAATCTAGAAAATGAATTACTTGCCACAAAAACCATTGTGACTTTTGCTTTCTACTTGACTGTGACTTTTGCCGTGAGATATCAACACTGTCCAAATCCATCCTCTTTCATTTTATTGTTTGTGTAGATCATCTTGTTTGGACATGCTAAACTTTCTACTCTGCATCTAATTCAATGTTTGTGCCGTCGTCACTTTCTCACGGTCCCAAGTTTTCTGCTGTGGTTTATTTCCTTTTGTAGTTATCTATGTCTTTTGAACTTGTAATTTATATTTTACTAGTTTGTAGGTCTTTGATATGCTCAAGGAGCAATCCTTTTACTCTCCAAAGGAAGGCACATATATGAAACTCCTCCTCCTCCTTGGAAAATCAGGTCAGCCCATTCAGGCGCAGAAACTCTTTAACACTATGGAGGAAGAAGGTTGTCAACCCACTTCTGAGCTATACACAGCATTGCTTGCGGCTTACTGTAGGAGCAACCTACTGGATGAAGCATTTTCTGTCCTAGTCAAGATGAAGACGTTGCCCCATTGCCAACCAGATGTCTATACATACAGTACACTCATAAAGGCTTGTGTTGAGGCATCTAGATTCGATCTGGTTGATTCTCTGTATCAAGACATGTCAGAGCACTTGATAACCCCAAATACTGTTACCCAAAACATAGTTCTCAGTGGCTATGGAAAGGCTGGCAAATTTGATGAGATGGAGAAAGTTCTCTCTGGGATGCTGGAAAGTACAACTTGCAAACCTGACGTCTGGACTATGAATATCATCCTAAGCCTATTTGGAAATGTGGGTCAGGTTGACATGATGGAAAAATGGTATGAGAAGTTCCGTAGCTTTGGAATCGAACCAGAGACACGTACTTTTAACATTTTGATCGGTGCTTATGGAAAGAGACGGATGTATGATAAGATGACATCAGTTATGGAATACATGCGGAAGTTAGCATTTCCGTGGACCACCTCCACTTATAACAATGTGATTGAGGCCTTTGCAGATGTCGGGGATGCAAAAAATATGGAGTACGCTTTCAATCAGATGCGAGCCGAGGGGATGAAAGCTGATACTAAGACTTTCTGCTGCCTGCTTAATGGCTTCAGCATTGCAGGTCTCTTTCACAAGGTAGTGAGTACTGTTCAGCTAGCGGAGAGGCTGGAGGTACCAACTAACACATCTTTCTACAATGCTGTCATCTCCGCGTGCGCTAAAGCGGGTGATCTTCTGGAGATGGAGAGAGTTTTCAAGCATATGAATGAGAGGCATTGTGCTCCAGATACTGTCACATATCACATCTTGGTTGAAGCATACAGGAAGGAAGGAATGACTGATAAGATTTATGATCTGAAGCAGGTAAATCCAGGTATGGTTGAACTTGAGCTTGTAACTCCATGAAAATGCTTCAGTATGCAGGAAAGCTGTCAAAGATTCAGTAATGCCTTCTTTTCGGCAACGATGAACAAAGTTATCTGATGATGCATCATTGCAAAGATGGGTGGCTAACTTCTTATTTAAGAAGACTTGACTGGAGAGCAAGATATCGTTTTGTTTGCTCGATGATTTGACCCTCACAGCCCCATTTTGCCATGCCAAAGCAACCAAGGAGCAAGATCGTAACACACCGAGGGGACTCGATGACTGTGCATGCAGCCTCCCACTGTTATTTTATCACAGAATGCATCTATTTAATTATCAATGACATTTCAGCAGAGTTCTGCATTTGCTGTGGTACTTTCTTGTTTATTATCTGACAGTTTTAAGGTTCTCCATGTTCATTCTATCTGGACAATTTTGGTAAGTTCTACTGATTATGGTTGATTCTTTTATATTCCTATGAAGTTTTCTGATGGCTTGATTTGTGTATTATTTTATCTCCGAATAAGATGTAGTTAATATACAGTTTGTATTGGGACTTCCTGAAGAGGAAAAGGGTAAAAGTTGAATGTTTTGTTGGGCTATATGATAAATCATCTTTTATTTTTATAGACGCAAGCACAATATCATGAATTGTTGGCAACGAAGGCATGATATCATGAATTGTTCACAACAAAGGCTTTCATTGTAATGTTTATGGTTTTTAGTTTATGTATGCCTTAAGCGACATATAAGGGATTTGTTGTAGGTTTGGTAGTCTCATTGTGAGTTATCAGAGGGCTTTATATGCAATGAGTTGCTTGGACCTTTTACACACGAAGTCCATTTTTGTATTTTGTAGTATCTATAAAACATTTGCTTAATTGTCTACTTGTGGAATTGATAGTTGCACACTGACTCATTTGTTTACTAACTCGTTTCTTTTTCTTATGGGTCCCTATGGAACTATATAAGGTTACGGAGCAACTAATCTTTTAAGCGTGTCCTATGATTTGGCTAAAACTAGTTAAGTTCATAACATACGGTATTAGAGTAGAGTGGGACAAGCATACAAATAAGAACTTGACATACAACTTAGCAGTGTAGTGGGGTTGCATGGATGGCAGTTTATACACGTAATTATTTGGGGAAAATAAGCATAGAGGCATGGGGAATGGAACCCTTAAAGGAGTAGGACATCTAAGAATTGGTGTTTGGATGAATAATTAACCCCTCACTAGGACATCTAAGAATTGGTGTTTGGATGAATGATTAACCCCTCACGCATGAGGCATCATAAAGTCACGTGAGTTAGGATAAATATGTATTTATACAAAGGTTGAGATGATTGATTTCAAGTTATATCTCAAGATCATCAACCTAACTTGATGGTGCCCAATGCAAACTTGAGTGCTTAACAATGGAGGAGATCATGCAAATTGTGAATGAGTTGATCAACGACCAAAAGAGTTTGTGTAAAGGCTCATGAAGATGAGAGAAATTATCAACTCAAAGAATTTATTATAGGATGGCTTGTGTATAGACTATGGGTGCTTGTAGCCATTCCAAGGAGGAGATCGTGCAAATCGTGAATGAGTTTATCTATGATCGAAAGAGTTTGTGCAAAGGCTCATGGAGATGAGAGAAATTGTCGACTTGAAGAATTTATTATAAGATGGTTTGTGTGTGGACTATGAGTGAGGAGATCGTATAAATCGTGAATGAGTTGATCTATGATCGAAAGAGTTTGTGCAAAGGCTCATGGAAATGAGAGAAATTGTCGACTTGAAGAATTTATTATAAGATGGTTTGTGTGTGGACTATGGGTGAGGAGATCGTGCAAATCGTGAATGAGTTTATCTATGATCGAAAGAGTTTGTGCAAAGGCTCATGGAGATGAGAGAAATTGTCGACTTGAAGAATTTATTATAAGATGGTTTGTGTGTGGATTATGGGTGCTTGAAGTCATTCCAAGGTGACTGAAACTTGATGCTTAGAGTATGAGTATTTTCTCGTCTACATGATGGACAAGGATGCATATATAAGACTCTAAACTACAAGGTTCAACACATTGCTATGCCTTATTGGCATAGCAAAGGATTGTATTAACAAAATGTTACACGATCTAGCAAGTGCATTTGTAATGGTAATACTTTATGTTATTTATAAGATGGAGTATTTTAGAGATGCTGGTTTTTGAAACTTCAAAGAGACGTAAGGAGAAAAGTTTCTCTAATATGATAAGTCTTTAGAGATAAGCCTCATATTTTCGATGGATGATTCATGTGCAATAGACCACACATATTAAGGAGATACCTAAAGGTGGACTTCATAAATCTCAAAGAATGTCGAAATTGAGTATATTACGAGTCATCATAAGATCATAAGACAAACAGGCAATTTAGCTAATGAAGAGTACATTAGGCTCAACAGAAGATTAACTTGTGCAATAATGGATGCATAGACCATTATTATCTCAATATAGATTGAGTGAATCAACTTGGGTTGGACTTGTTAAAGAATCCAAATCATATAAAGGGACATGTCACTTACAGATGCTAGAGAAGAACCATGACATTCCTAAAGTTTCATTATTTCGACGGAGCAAGTCTAAAGAAAGCTTCGAGACACATATACCTAATTTAGATAATATGATTGACAAAGGCACCAAGGTAGGAGACTTGACTCAACTAACAGTAATAAAGTTGGAGTTTGATATCCTTAGCGTATGGTAAAAGGCCAGAGAAAAGATATTTTTGAAGAATATGTCAAAGTACTACTATTTGAGTTATCGAAGTGTTACTAATAGTTAAACTTTGTTAGGAGCAAAGGCCCAAGATTCAAATGGACACACCAATTTTAGTGAAGTAAAACTTTGCGAGATGTCAGGCAATGGACCACCCTAGAGCTACACTTCATTTGTGAATGACCTAATACTGTAGAGACTGATCGGGTGGACAAATGTCGATTGTCAGAAAAGTGAACATAATCAGAAGTATAGATGGCCTAAAACTTGTTAGAAAAGGCCATACATGAAAGGTTTCAGTCCAAGATTCTAACACTAAGATCAAAGAGCAATGGAGGGAGGCAACACAGAGTAGTGGATCATGGTGGAATAGTTAAAGGCGATGTGATGCATCAATATGTCTCACAAGAGACTTAATCATCCCAAGGGATGATTGGAGTTGTTGGGAGCTCTATTTTGGTGAGCAATACAATAGAAAGAAGAGCTATGAACTCAAAAAGTGAATTCCATGGTACCACAATGGAGATTTTCTATGCATTCATCAAATTTCAATAAATAGAAGTGCAATATCACAAAGGAAGATTTTCTAAGTGCGTACTAGTAAGTCTTGTTAGGGACTTGATCATATGAAGGTATGATCAGAGCTACTAGATGAGATCTTCCAAGTGTGCACTAGCAAGTCTTGTGAGAGACTTCTCTAGAGTTCATATTTGCTTGAAGAAACCCCACACAATCAGTGGACAAGGGCGGGTGAGTGAATGATTACTACTAAAGATGCAACAAACATAAGCCCTATAATATGAGTGGAGACCATGCATACAAGGTGCAATCTATATTTCCATCAGAAACGAACTACTTGATAGAGGTGTTAAAGCAGGTGGTCGAAATGGATATGAAATCAATGGTGAATGTAGAGGAACTTAGCTATCTAGAATCAACCATCGGATAGAATGAAGCTAGACTAAGAGGAAGTGTCATGATGTTGTAGTGTTGAATCTGTTGATTTGATGCTGGAAGAGAAAAGAAGGGGCATGGATGCAAGGTGGTGAATGATAGTGTGTGGGCATGAGAGAGCTTTATGGTATCACAAAGGTGGAACTTCTGAATAATCATCGATCACTTGCTCTCATGAAGAACACAATGGTCATGAAAGGGGGTTGAGATAGTGGAGAATACAATAACAAACTCCTAAGTACTAAGATAAGATAGAAGAGCAATGGTTACAACACAGCACTTCATTAGGCTTGTTTTAAAATGCTTCTTATCAAAATAGTCCAAAGTAGGTTGGTTTAATATGATGATGCTCGATCAAGGGACCGAGTAGGTAGCATGTGATGATGTAGTTTTTTTGCTTAGAGGATTAGACGGTAAAAATGATGAAGTAATTGGTACAATCCCAAAGAGATAACTAAATCTATGTTAAGATAATATTTCTCTTTCAGGATAACATTTTTTACATTTCAAAATTTCGAGACAAAAAGAAGATAAATTTTAGTAGCCAACTCAGGGAGGCAAGGGAAACTATGTAAACATGACCTCAACTTTTGAAAGAATTAGGTGAAATCGAGTATCATATTTTTCTTAATTATCTAATAAAAGAGCTTTATATACTTGAAGGATCATTTAGAGACTACTTAGAAGAAGATAATAAATGTCAAAATATATTTTCCTTCATTAAAGAGATCCATAAATAGTAATGAAAATCAATACAATTCGATCAACCCCACATCAAAGTTTAAGTTACTGTAGAGCTATAATGTCCGCAAAAACTTCAACAAATAAATCAAAGAAAATAAGAGAGTATTGCAAACTGTTGCAATGATCGATACAAATACAAATTAGACACAAAACGGTTCTGTCAATGATCGATACATGTCCATTGCCTGAGTTATTAAACCCTAAGACCAAAAAAAAAGAACACTTATGACCAGGCCGTTGCCGATGTGATCTGGAGATTTTAATTCTTGAGACCAAGCCGCTGGTGATGTGAGCTTTGGACGCCAGAACCCAGCTATCAGCCTCATGTTCCATCTTACAGTGCAACGAACCTCGTAGGTTTCAGTAACCACCGATTTTGCAGGGAAAAATAATTCAAATTTGTTCACTCTTATCTATCTAAATAATAGATTAAATGTACATAAAAAGAGGACGTTAGATCTACAAGGTATCGTTATTTTGCTATCATGAAAAATATGCAACACATCCGATGCACAAACTGTACAATAGGTTGGCAGAGAATGCTTACAAGCCACCGAGAAGCTCACGGGTTTGGTAGATCACTGCCCTGCTACTTGATTAACTCTTTATCTAGCAGCAGACCTTCAGAAAACCATCTTCTGTTCCAACAAGAAACAACCTCGAGAAAGGAAGAATGCTTATCGTGGAGAGAACCGATTGGCTTCTTGTTCCTCTATCGGCAGAATACAATGTCTGAGGCGAAAGTTGGTACCGTCCACCCTGCTGCAAAAGGTACAACCCAACCAGGATGACAGAAAGCGAGGAACGGTATGGAAACGATACCAAGGAGGTATGGCAAAGTTGACAAATAGAGTCTTTCAGAACATCAGAGTTCAAAATTTTAGTGGAATTAGGATCTTCACAGTGAGCTCAAATGAAACAGAAACTAGTTGGCAATAAATCACGTGTGCACGACATCAAACATCATTAGTAACTTCTAAATGGTAAAGAGCAAAATTAATGGTTCACGTACAGCATACAAAGACCAACTACTACCATTAACTCAGTATAACTAGATTCATGAAAAATCTCTTGAGACGAGGATAATAAATATTTTTTTTACAAAAATCTTCTAAGAAAAGGATAATAAACATGTAAAGCATACTTGATCTGCCGATGTAGAAAGAGACGTCAGAGCAATTTTATTTCTGGAAATTGAGATCACATCTTGAGACCACATCGCAAAGCTAGTGATGGCATCTGAATGGACTCGAAATACATTTAACTGAGAGGCTAGGCTCCTGCCATGGATACCCATGAAGAACAGTATCAGCTAAAGAATCATATTGCTTCAATTTAACACCAAATGTCAAAATTCAAAATATGATGCCATCTTTTTAGTGCTTTTGCCACTTGCGATGCAATTTGCATAATAGAATTTTCTCTTAAGAATTAGGAAACCATTGGATTTATCAGAGAATAAAACTAGCAGCTAACAGTTGAAACTACTCAAGGTCTTATTTTCTTCTTAAACCTCAAATAAACTCAGTACTAAATTAATTAAATTCAATTTGGAGGAATAATTCATACACCATATAGGGTTTGTGCTTCATGAGGAATCAAGTTTGGGAGTATTTCCCAAGGAAAGATTAGCACATCTTTTAAAAGGAAGATAGTCAAGTATCATGCATTTGTTGTTTTCTAAAGTTGCACCCATATTGTGGATTAATCTCATATATCATCCAATGAATGTAACATAGTGTTATCAAACAATACAAGTATATAACATCTGTACAATGATTATATCTTTAATAACATCTAAAAATTGTACACAGGAAATGCAATATATTAAGTGAATCTTTGTTAAGGAAAAAAAACTTGAACTCTGATTTATCTTTATCATCATCTGTGTACTTCTCCAATTCTTTGGCAAGTTTTAATTATATATCATGGAAACTACTTATATGACTAAAAAGAGTAATAAAAGCATAAATTTAGCACCCTCTTAGGTCCCAAACCCGCAAACTTCTGTCAAATGAGCTGGATACAAGCAGATAATCTTCTGGTGCAGCCAACTGAATAGATCAAAGGGTATCAATATCAGAAATATAATATGAAAAACCTCTGGTTTAAGTATTTTATGCAGAGTACCTTCGTAATATAACCATCATGTGCCCTCCAACGGGCAATTATGTTGCCACACCTCACATCAAGCAACCTACAATGACCTGAACTCAGACCAGTTGCAATCCAGGAGGGGAGACTTGAGCCTCCATCTGCTTGACTGTTTTCAGAACCACAAGAGCAAATGGCTGACACAAGAGATGAAAAAGAATATTCAGCAGCATCAGTCTTCCATAGTTGCAGTTTGCGGTCTTGCAAAACATCAATAAACCTGCACAGAATGTCCTGCTGCTTGATATCAATATAAGCCACACCGTGATACATTATCCCATTTAATGAACAATTAAGGCTAAAACTGCCACATTCGAGTAAGGAGTTCTTTCATACATACTAAACCAAGATCAGAAAGCAAACCTTAGATGTCATTTGATACTTTGGAATCAAGAAGGAGATATGAAGTAGAGAAGAATTTTAGGTAAAAACTTCAGATACACTAGTTCCAGTTGGAAAATACAAGAAAATTGGTTGTCAAAGAAACATATTTTTTAATTACCTCAGATTTCTGGAGAGCTACCATAAACAAAAATAAACAGACAAAAGCTATGCATCCCACCTTAGTCATAACTTAATAAAAAAGGCTGCATCTAAAAGTTGCGAACTTTTGTCTGAACATTCATGTTACATTAAATAAGATAAGAACGAGTCCATATGTTGTATGCTAGTAGCTTCTTACAGTTAATTTGGTTCCCATCACAACTCTTTCTGAACCAACTGAAAAAAATGTGTAACAAAAATCAACTAAAGAAAAAGATATGAGGTAAGACTCTCCTCAAAGAATTAAGAAAGTAAGAAAAATTAAATTCATGTAATATTATACTATTCAAACATGGCAGATGGCATCTAGATTACCTGACTGAACCGTTTCCCATGCCAGCAACAAGTTTGTTTACCGAGTCTAAGTAATGCATGCAGGTGTACAAACTACCACTGAATGCATTAGACAGTATGCCACCAGTGAGTTCATTGGCTATAAGCATGTTGCTTTGCTCTATAGCCACCTTATTGGCAGTTGGCAACGGGAAGCTTATTGATGATTCGGCATATGCTGATATTAATTTTCCAGTATCACCGTTCCATACATGAATGGTACCATCACAAGAAGCTATCCTTCCACTTACAGACAATGTACATATGTCATTTACAACCTACAAGGTATAAAGCCTTTTTAATTAGAAAAGCATAGCAGAAAAAAATTTCACTTAGAAAAGTATATGGTCATGAAAATGCAGTTCCATTCACATGCCAAGAAAAAAATAGGACAGTGACTACAGTCCAAAACCACAAGTCAGACAAATGTTAACAAGGATACCAAGATATTCAAAAAATTTTACCAGCAACTATCAACCATTGATAAGTAGGAATAATTTAAAAGTGTTTTCAAACATTATTTATCATCAAGGAAACAATGATGAGAGTTAAGCAAGAACACGGAGCGGGAGCAAACTGCTAGAAGACGTACTATGTGAGAAATGAATTGTTGAAGCCAAGGATTACAGATTTTCATGCAGCACCTCAGATTAGAAATCAGCAACAAAAATTAAAACAAGTAAAGCACCCTAATCTTTAGTATAATGAGAATATCATCCTCCAAATTGTACATAGGAGCATCTATGTAACATGGAAATCAATAGGAAGTAGAAAACATTAGCAAACTAGACAAAAATACATGTAAATAAAGCCAGGTTATTCACATGACTAGCATTAAAAAAGAGAATCCATTCAGTTCTAGTCCTTGTTATGAAGGAACGGTGGATATATTGTGACATGCGACATCTGCAGGCATATTATAAAAACACATCACATTCTTCTGATGTGTACTTATGCTACTAATTCAGAATAATTTTTCTGAGTTGCCCACAGTTATTACTAAAGTTTGGAATGTATGAATGAATGACTGGATGAGAAAAACAAAGACTTGAAACATATATAGTCGTAAAAGAATGAAGTGGGGTTTGGCCAGCATGGTTTTTCGCCATCATATGTTGGAAACTATGGAAAGATAGAATCAAGAGAATTTTCCAAAGGAGTCAAAAACTTCATTCAGACACAGGCAGTTACATGACTTCAAACGATTTCTATTTCCTAGAACCTATTCTTCTTCTGTAGTTTCTTCCTTGATATTCATCATTCTGTCGCTTTCTGTTACTTCTCTGTAGCCTGCTTTTTCTCTTGCCATCCTTGTACTCTTTATGAAACGAGAACAACAGGCTTCCTGTCTCTTCTCAAGAAAAAGAAAGGGATAAAGACTGTAGAGTTTGTGATGAGCAACTTCTGCATATCCAACAACTTTCTATAAAGTCCATCACAAATTAAAACTATTTCAGATCATTTAATGAGCAGCAATCACTGAGTACAGAGGATCTAAAAAAAGTATCAAAAAATTCATTGATCCATAAAACTGAACAAGAGGTTTTTTTCTTGCACATAAATCTTAAACACAGAAGATATCCGCATGATGTAACTAAGAGGAATCACCTATAATTAATCAAAAGAATGAAAATACTATTAAAAAAGTTGTTGCTTCAAAATATTGAAATATCAGGATCAGAAAGAATCCTTGGCAGAAATTAACCTCATCATGGCCATAATAGCCCGATATGCAATTCATTCTTGCTAATTCCCACTTCTGAACACTACCCTTGAATCCAGGACCAACACCTCCAGTATAAAATGTACATTCGTCATGACAAACAGCTATTGATCTCACTGCTCCAGGGTGTGCACGGGCTGAGTAAAGAACCGATGCTTTGATCTTCCAAGGTGGTTCATCTTTCAAGCTTCCACTGCGACCAAGAAAATCAGGCGCATCTGAGCTAGCATCAGGACTAGGGAACCAAAACCATGGCATATGATTCTTGAGATCTGTGGTACCATAATGCTGCTCAGAGAGCTTAAACTTTTCAGTATATGGAAACTCATTCATATCTTTGTTGGAACTTAACAGACTTGTGCCACTTTTAGCTCCTTGAGATTGTGGTACAGACCAGCCAACATCATTTAGCAGTAATTTTGCTGGATTGTAGACGGAGGAAGAAATTCTGCCAATACTAAGCCTTTGAGCACTAAAACTTTCACCACTACTTCTATGAGTTTCGCCCACAATATCCCACTGAAAAGTACAGGAAATATTAGGACACCTATTTACATGTGAACTACAAACTGCAAAGGACCCCTGTGCTTCCCTACATTATAGAAGCACTGTTCTTTGTCCCCATCAAAATAAGAGTTCTTGCAGCAGTTCAAGGGATACCTTCCAGTTGTAGTATCTTTGAAGAATTTGCTCCAAAAGAAACCATGTAGAACAGCATTGACGAAGTTTCTCTATGCTAATAAGAGATGCCAAGAAAGGATACAGCAGCAAACTGCAAAAGAGTCGTGCATAATTCAGCTACCAGGACATTGGCAAGGTTATGGGACACTTAGAAACAAAGAGATTCCAAAAGAAACCATGTAGAACAGCATTGACAAAGCTTCTCTATGCCAATAAGAGATGCCAAGAAAGGATACAGCAGCAAACTGCAAAAGAATCATGCATAATTTACCTACCAGGATATTCCCAGGACATCAGCAAGATTATGGGACACTTAGAAACTAAAAGAAAATAGCGATTTCTTGCAGCAGAAGTTGAAAAGAATATGAACTAAACATACACAAGGTCCATTCTACTCTCAATCTGGATGTCCTCTTCCACTTTTTGCTTAGAGATCCTGACATTCCTTCCAGATGCATCAGGTCCAGGGGTTGCTGATTGGGAAAAGGCCAGCTCATCAAACAAAATTTTCAGTTGTGGCAATACATACAAGCTGGTGAAATCTGGCCCAAGCCTTTTACAGAGTGAAATTAGTGCGGCTGCAGCAACCTGGCAAGCAATTATAAGATAGCATTGATAAAAAAGAATATAGATATGCCTTTATGCTTGATTCCATATACTGAGCAATAAATTAGTGTGGTAAAACACATCTGGTGACAAAAATTTAGTCTAATTGCATAAAACTGAAAAAAGAGAACAGAAGAGGAACTACCTGAACCACAGATAGATCCAACTGAGTCTGCATAAGAACCCTAACATGGAGGCAAACTTTGTCCTGCAAATTAGAACAATCAACAAATTTTTATAGGTTTCACAAAGTTAAATAAAAACAAGAAATAAATAAAATCAAGAAAACCACCTCACCTGAATCAGCTCTTTTAGAATGGCCTCTTTTGGCATGACCGTAATGAGACCATCTAAAGTAGAAAAACTATCAATCAGAGTTAACACATTCCAGCTACGCATGGGTTCAGGCTTATTGATCTGTGAAACATTGATACATGAGAGAATAATATTTCTAAGTAAAGGCAAGAGCTGTCCGCTGATAAAAGCTTCTCCCAGAAGGCTACCTGGCAATCAAATTGATCATGCTAGATTAGAAGTCCAACTCATCATCAATGAAAATGAAATCAAAGACAATGGAGAGCCCAATTAACTGAAGTACCAATTCTAACCAAAGCATCAATTCCATCAGAACAGAGTCCTTTTCCAAAGGAATGGATTAGTGGTAAGATAGTCTGGAAGATGAAGCATAAGTTAAATGTAATTTAAATGTCTGTTATTACACACACGAAGTCTACTTATAGGGTACCCATGCAGAAAAAGACCTGATGAATTGTGATAGGATAACCAAGCTCATCGCTTGAACCAATCAGTGCCACAGATGCAGCACATGCAGTTACTTTGTTAGGTGGATTGACTAAATTTGCAATAACAAAAGAATGCATCTTCTCCAGATATGCTTGTTTACCCAATTGCTTCCACAAAACCCTCACAAAGGAGTCCTGAAGGAGAGAAACCTTCAGATGAGAATATTGTGATGCCTGTAATGATCATACAAATGTTTAGACAGGAACAATTTTGTCTTTATGAATAATGTTCCATGCAGGTAATGCAATTAGCTTAAAAATATATATATTCACATTGGTAGTGACCTGCCTGTAAAATCTTCTGAATGATGGGCAAAATCAATGCTTTTATAGCAGGAGAACTCAAGCAATTTATAAATTCCTTTAGTAGACACAAAGCTGATTCAGTTTCAATATCCGAAAGAGATGATGTCATAAGGGGTAAGCAGAAAGAGGCACACATTTCTGCAGCAGACGCCCCCATTGATTTGAGGGCTCCTCCACTTGCAAGTTTAGCAGCATACTGAAAGCAGTAACCACTGTTAACCAAAAGCTGAAGTGGTGCAAGAAACAAGAATGCAGACCTGACTGATGGAGAAAAGTATGGTGACTCGAGAAAGCATTTTGCTGATGGCCTCCTGATGAAAAAGAAAAGGTTCAGTGCATGTGCATTAAGTTCTCCTAATGCATATAACTAAAGATCAAAAACAGGATAAAAAAGTAAAGCCATAAAGACAAAATAGAGTAACACTGAGACAAAGACAATGTTTTAATGTAACTCAAGCTGCCTATTCTGTCACATAAACTAAATAATTTCACTGCTTTCCAAAAATACAATCACATGTCCATGGAAGAATATCTTGCACAAAGATGTAAGAATCATGTTATTTGAGAAAGCCTAATATAGAGTTAGTGTTTCAGGGCAGGATCCTCATGAATGGCATCAAAAATACCTTCTCCAATCCCTGTGGATAGATGCTTTAACAAGAAGTGCAACATGAGGAGGCAGTTCCTGAATTGCTCGTGGCATGACACCACTTTCTTTGTATGCAGCAAATGAGACAGTATCAAAAAGTGGTCTCTTCAAATAAAGTTCAGCCAATATGCAACCATAAGAGAATATGTCCTTGGCATAATTATCAGAACATACCCCCAAATATGATGACTTCTGTCTCCAGTTGAGAGACTCTTGAAAGCCCATGGAGAGGTTATCATCAGCCTCAAAGCACTCAAGAAGGCAACCCAAATCAAAATCGGATGGAACTGAAGTCGTATCGCTAGTTTTTTCTAGAGTGCCTATGATAGAAAGATCACTTAGCTGAGACTTTAAAGAGCAAGTATAGTCAAGAAACTCCTCCTGGTAATTATAAACAGAATCGAGGTGGCGTGTTTGTTCACAAAATAGAGTAGCTGTCTCTAGATTGTCCAAATACCTAGTTCCTGAAAGAAGTTCCTCAGGATCCAAATGTGAGGATCCATTAGTGATGCTAGATATTTCTTTCCCTTCATGTTGCAGTTGGCACTTGAAACATGATTCTTTTAGGCCATGATACTGAGAATGTGGCGTGACACCACGCCGCATAGGGTGTGGTTTAGTAAAAAGTTGCAAGCGCCCCGTCGACTTTGGTGTTGATGGATTAGAAGTAGGCAACATCACATTCTTGGCTTCAACAGATGCTTCGCCTGAGAGTTTGTAACCAAAGGTGATGTCAATCCAATGATGAATTTGTCGTGATACACGATCACTTTCTAACGCATCACGATGTATCGAAATAAAATCCTCTGGCGATGTTGTCCAAGATGGCAATGCCAGGTCACTCATCTCAGAGTGAAGAGATGTAAAAATTCGAGGATCACAATAGAACTCAGGAATGCATTCATCTGGAGTCCACTGGTAAAGTCTCTGCATGCTTGATGGATACTCATTAGGCTCGTAAACAGATCTCACAGCAGACCGAAGTACTGACAAAGGTAACCTTCTTGCTTTATAACTGCAGACTGCGAGCTCAGAGAGGCATTCATCTGAAACATGATGAGGAATTTCCGACGAAGAATATGTGAAATCCAATTGTTCATCACCCTTGGCCAACCGCCATTTGCTTTTTGTAAGGTCTCTCCACCCAACATGAGAATTTTCATCAGGATTCACACTGAAGTCTATGACCCATGGCATTACCATATGGAATGAGTGGTCACCCCACCTTCTACCAGCTAGCTTGTTTAACAAAAGAAGGTACTCATAGTTGCTCAGATCACCTGCCCACCAGCGCCTGAAACTGGTACTCCAAGTCATAGATGTTGACAATCCAAAGTCAGCATAAATTTCTTGACAAGGGCACTCCTCTGCGAAACAACATGCTTTTCTGGAAGCAGAATGAGAAGCTTCTTTCAAGCACACCATCTCACTAATGTTCAGACATGCCCAAAGTGATTCATTCAAATGTATGCTCGAAGGGCTTATGTTACCATGGGCAAATCCTAACCCATGGATGTATGCTAAAGCAGAAAGAATCTGGTAGGTCAAAAATCTTATGTGCCAATCGGACTTCAAAACTGTGGGGCTATATTTCAAAACATTTTCCAGAGTATATGGAGCTTTAGGATGCAATAAGTATGAATATACAGGTGCTTCTAGAATACCTAAAACGGGGAAAATATTAGGGTGTCTAATACTACCTATAAGATTGCTTGCAGAAGCAGGGTAAGCAACTAACTTTAGAAAGTTTGCAACATCATAGTCAGTAGTTCTTCCTTCTCTAAAAAAATTTACTAATGAACTGGAGTTGTTCCCAAGTGCTCCGGACAAATACTTTAAACTGAGGTTTCTGATTGTGGCATAAGAAGCTCTACCAACATAGGCATCTGGAGTTATTGCAGCAATGACCCTTAAAAGATATTGCTGATCATGAGTGCTAACAGAAATTTCATGACCCACAGCTACCAGACCTTCACCAACACAGATAAAAGAAAGTAAGGAGACATCTTGCTATGAAGATTGTAAGTCATTTCTACCAATATTATTGCCAACATCTCTTTGGTACTGACCTTCCTCTGATGGAGACTGTTTATCTTTACCACCTGCACTATCCCCAAGACTTCCTGAAGAGTTGCTAGAACTGCAAGGACCCCTTCAAGTCAAGAGTTAACGGATATATACATGCTCTTTTCAGTATATGAAATATAATGTGATGACTTACATATCCCGCCCCAAGGACGTAATCTTTTCATTAAATAATCCCATCAGAACAAGTTGAACAGAGACCTCCTCACTGCAATTTTGCTCCATCAATCACAGTTCACTAAAGTAAGGTGTAATGAAAAAGCAGGCAGATAATTTTTTCTTTGAAAAAACATTTCATATTATGTTGACTTGAACAATAAATTCTAAAACTTAATTTTACCTTAATAAATTGTCTACTTCCCCCATCAAGTAGACCTACAGTAAGAAGAAGAGGGATCATATACCAGCAAAAGTAGTGACATAAAACCAACTGAATGGTCAAGTGGTACTCATAACAGATTCAAAAAAGTTCTACACTGAAATGGTGTTTTTATGAACGTAATTTTACAAAAAATAGGGCAATCCACTCAAATATAGAATTGGCTTAGCATTAGTTATTCTTTTAATTAATAGCCCAAAAGACAAAAAAAAGTGGCTTCAATGAATAAAGAGATTATTTGTATCTTAAGTCTATCATCAGTGTTTGGAGTCCTAAACATCAAACTAACTAAATGATCCATGGTATAATCTCTAAACTGAAATATATAGTATAAAATTAAACAAGTTACTACTCGAACAATAATTTCAATTCATTATGGAGGTAATTTTCAACCAAACATGATCCAGATTGAATAGACTGAATTGCATGCTTGGCATTCTTTTAAGACTTTACTCAGATCAAATACCTTAATGATGATGATGTAGTTGTTTTGAAAAATAAAAATAAAACTTTGATGTTGTTGTAGATGGGAAGAAGATCTTCGAAGCCTCTTCCATCAGTATGGAATAGCTGACGCCTCATAGGACATCTAAAGGTTAAGTAGGCTCTGCGTAAGATTTACTGACCCAGCTTCAACCACCCAAATCTAATAGTGCATGTACAACAAATGAAAATTTAGCAAATATAAAATTTAAAAGAACAGTAGATTTGTATTTACGTTTTAAAGCTCCTGCAACCAAAGAAAAGCATTTCACCAAGTAAGAGTCGGTGCTTGTTCTAGAAACCATAGGAGACTGAGAAATCTCTGAACTAGCTGACCGATAATATAAGAGCAAGGATTCATATCCAGGAGCTTTTCTTCAAGCAACAGCTTTTAAGGATGATATTTACAGAAACGATCCATGGTAATAGCCTCATCACTTGTAAGGATCAGCCTGTGAACGTCGAGTGGCATAAGTGTGGTATAAAGGTGTACACGTCTCTTGTTGATTTCATGAACATGGAAACATGATCTAAAATGCTGGTCGAAACCAGTAAGTACCGACCTAGATTCAATATAGCCAAGAACAATGTTACTCTCAGAACAAACCACAATCAAATTACCCAACCATCTCGTGATGATGCCAGATCCACATAACGTGGTAATGGCTAGTTAAGTTGACTTCATCATTCTTTCACTGGGGAACGACTATCATCATTTCATTCAACTCAACTACTCTCCTTCCAATTTCACACCCGAGTACTACCGTTTTCTTCCCCGGCTCAAACCCAAGCTATTACCCTTAAAGCAACGTTAGAATCAAAAACCAATTGGACTTTCAAGTGCCACTTTCTAAAGAATTAACTAGAAAAGGAAGAATGAATTTAGGGAGAAAGAAGGAATCAGACCTGAAGGACGGCGGAAGAACCGAAGGGGAGTGCGGTGTCGGAGACCCCATAGCGGAAGAAGAGATCGGTCGAGAGATCAGAATGGACCTGCCGCTCCAAGCACTCGAAGCAAGGATACAACTGCTCCATCGTCGCCGGAGGAGAAATTCAAGCGGCGATCGCCGGCCCACGCTCCGATCTGATCCCGATCGTGCGGTCGCAACCCTCGATCGACTCCGTTGATATACACCGCGGCCCACGGCGTCGAGGGGCTCACTCCGCCATCGGACGGATGATTTCGTTGAGATGAGATCGAGTCGAACGGCTTCGAGTCCATCAGACAGAGTGATTATTGGTGTACAAGAGTTTCTGATCGCAACCCATTTCTAGTTCGGATTCGGATTCGGATTCGGATGCGGATGCGGATGCGATTTATGGGATTCATATCCGGATCCATAAGCATATGAATCCGAAACGAGGAACCATCAGATGATAGAATTTGAGGTAAAATTAGATAGGGCAATTTAGGGCAAAATTAGATAGGGCAATGTTTGAGAAAAGTCTCAAATTTATTTTGGATACCCTCATTTCCAAATTACCTACAAAGAATCCTTTTATCTTCATTTATAATAGTCGAGACCCGATTAGACCGAGTTATTCAAACCTGTTCGATGTTATTAGTTTTGACGGGTTCCGATAATTTTGGTTCAGTTAAATTAATTATTATAATGTTTCTCGAATAGAATTAGAAATGCGATTATTCTCATTTCAAAAATATTATAATTTAATCCTAATCAATTTAATTTCTTACAAACATTAATTATTAACTTAAACATATATATCAACATTTCAAAAAAATATTTTATGTTGATAGTTATTATGTAATTTTTGAATGAAAATTAAGAATGTTTTGACGTATTTCAAAATTAAAGATGATAAGTTCTTAATTTCTTTTAGGTAACCTTAAAGCTTATAATTTTTTTTAAAATTCATGTAATAGTCATTTTTATTACTATAAAGAATGATATAAAAATATTCTTAATTAGAATATTTTTCATACGCTTACAATATTTTTGTCAGTTAATCAAAACACATTATAACTAATAAAAAATTATAACTCGATTTCTATTAATTAAACTTCATTTGGAGGTATTATAAAATTATTAATATATGAATTTGAATGATTTTAGATGAAAATTTATGAAGCATATTTCAAAATAAATCATGAGAAAAATTCTATTTTTTTTCCACTTTCTCTTAAATTCAGGTCTAAATATTTTTAAAAAAATATTACAATATTAGATAAATTCCCGAATAAAAAGCCTATGTTATTATATTTTCTCGTAAAATACCAATATTTTGGTATTTTCTCTGACACAATTATTTAATGATAAAAGTATCCTTAATTGCTGCTTCTTTTTTTGTTTTGGTTCTCCACACACACACACACACTCTCTCTCTCTCTCTCTCTCTCCCTTTTCAAATTCATTATATTGAACCAATATATTTTATAACTTAAACTTGTCCAAAATAAATAACAATAAATAAAATAAAAATAAACATTACTATATATGTAATAATGAATTATATATAAAATATTGTAAAAAATAAAAATAAAAAATTATGAAAAGAGCAATGATACAATTTCAAGAAACCTTGGAATTGACCAACAAATGATAACTTTTCTTTTTAAGCCTTTAAAATGAGTATTTTTATTTATTATTTCAAACCTCCAAAGAGGAAGCCACATATAAGTTTATGGATTCACTTCATAATATGTATATAATGAAAGCTACTCCGACATATGTGGTGTTGAGTATATAACTCTTTGTTGGGAAATATATGTCTTGAATATGTAGAAACGATCCTGTGCACAAGTCAACCAGATACTTGACAAAATAATAAGCAGACTAGAAGACAAATTTAACATGTAAATATATATATATATATATATATTCTTTCGCTATAAAATAATATGTTTGCAAAATTCTTTCTAAACTAACTTAATGATGTCAAATAACATGAAAAAACAAATATGATCTCACATGAGTTTCAAAAAAATTAGGGACAAAACTAAGAAGAAGAAGAAGAAGAAGAAGAAGAAGAAAAATCAATACCCAAAAAATATGATAATTATATTTGAATTTGACTATGCAATTATCGAATCTTTCTCTTCTCTCCACGTGACAGGATTTCTTTTATTTTCCACTTACTATGATCTATTTTTTTTCTTTTTCTTATCATCTAAGATATGGTTTTAATTAATGATATGGTGATACTGCATGTGGGTCATAAATAAAATGCTACGCTTCAGATCAGTGAAGAGTTGACTTTTAAGGAAACACCAAAATATCCTCATTAATTCCCATCACATTCGTCCTTGTAAATTTTGCCTTAGATCTGTAAGACACTCCCAAAACACGCCATGTGCATCTGCTTCATCTCCATTCCCCACATCTACACAGCAGAAAGGAAGCCCGAAGCTCACATTCCTTACATCTCCTCCTCTTGGTTTCCTTCTTCTTCCTTCAGCAAATGTCTACTTTACGGTGAGCTTCTTGATTGCATGTTCTTGTGGTGTACAGATCGCATGTTTGACTCCAAGGTTTGTGTGGTTGACTTAGGTTGGAAGGCAAGGTGGCGATCATCACCGGGGCCGCGAGTGGCATCGGCGAGGCCGCCGCGAGGCTCTTCGCGTCCAACGGCGCCACCGTCGTCGTTGCGGACATCCAAGATGAGCTGGGCACTCGAGTGGCCGCCTCCATCGGGCTCGGCCGATGCAGCTACAGGCGCTGCGACGTGACCAGGGAGGAGGAGGTGGAGGCGACGGTGGACTACGTGGTGCGCACCCACGGCCGGTTGGACGTTATGCTCAGCAACGCCGGCGTCCTCGGCCCGTTGGCGTCCGTCCTGAACGTGGACCTGGGTGAGATGGATCACGTCATGGCGGTGAACCTGCGCGGCGCAGCCGCGGCCGTCAAGCACGCGGCCCGGGCGATGGTGGCCAAGGGCACCCGCGGGTCCATCATATGCACCGGCAGCGTCACCGCCTGCCAGGGCGGGCTCGGTCCGGTGGCCTACACCGCCTCCAAGCACGCGCTGGTGGGGTTGGTGAGCGCCGCCGCCGGGGAGCTGGGCCTGCACGGGATCCGGGTGAACTGCGTCTCGCCCTTCGGGGTGGCGACGCCGCTGGCCTGCGGGTACCACGGCAGGAGCCCGGAGCAGGTGGAGGAATCTTCCTGCGCCGCCGCCAACCTCAAGGGCGTGGTGCTCAAGGCCCATCATGTGGCGGAGGCGGCGCTCTTCCTGGCCTCCGAGGAGTCCGCGTTCATCAGTGGCCATAACTTGGTCATCGACGGAGGGACCACCGTCGTCAATTCCTGCTTTCGGATGATGAGATAAAGCGTGGTAAATTGGCCGAGAGGATGCAAGGAGGTGACGAAGACGATGGATTGGATCCTTACACCTCTTGTCCTCGTTCCTTCATCTTGTGGGAAGGAATCATCTCTTATATCACCAAATGAATACGTGCAAAACCTTTGGATTTGTAATCTTATTCCAATTCGACATCTTCGCAGCTTCTTGTTTATCGTCGCTCGAAGTCCAGAACGCGAATATAAATCAACATGTAACGTCATATGCAGTGATTCAATGATTTAACATATTACATAAATTGATAGGCCATCAAAATTCAAGATGCTATTAGAGTCAGAGCCATCGGACTTAATATGCATCTATAAGTTTACCTTAAATATGAGAATTAGGAGGTTACGATTAGTCTTTAAAAAAGAACTAATAGAAATTAATAGTTAACCGAGATTAACTACGATGACATGTAGATAAGTCTTTTAGATTTCGTATGGTACTGCAAAAAAAGATTTTTCTTACTCTCTCTCTCTCTCTCTCTCTCTCTCTCTCTCTCTATATATATATATATATATATATATATATGGTCATCCGGTCCGGTGGGCTGTGTTATGGGCCATTATTTTCATGACCATCACCATCGATTAAAGCATCGTTTTGCTGGTAGATATTATGGAAATAATCAAAAGAAAACTGGTTTTGCATGTTTCTTTACTATGAGTCACGGAAATCAACTTAAGCATGGCAGTATACCGCGTACATTGATCCTCTTAGAGTCAAAATTTTTGCATCGTAATATACGTTAGGGTCACAGGAATCATCAGTTTGAGAGCCTAATTTTTTCCTGCTCGGAGGAGATTTAGATTCATCAGAACAGCTCATCCAATTACTTGTGTGACACAAAAGATGATGAAACCGGTCAGCAGAACAAAGTACTCAGCAGCTCTACCATACATCCGTCCTGCTCTAACTTGGTTTCCACCCTCCATTAGGTGGTCATGCGGTCCTAGAGAACTCCCGTCTTCCAATTGCCTCCATTTCCCATGCATCTTCTCGTTTGTTGTTCCTGCTGTTGTGCTTTCTGTTGTCGGTTTACGGAACCCCGGCATGCATGAGCATCAACAAGTACAGCAGAAGCATTACTTTAATGGCGATGACGAGGAGGAGGAGGCATGTGATGACAAGTAGCTTCGCATAAAGTTAGGTTAAGGTCGCTAATGACGAGCACAGAAACAGCTAGAGTCCTGGGTTTCGGTGCTTTTTCCCTCGAGGTGGTCCATAGTTTGGTTATCATATGATAGATGCATCATGAGGAACATCTTGCTACGTTTCAGAATCATCAAGAAAGTACAACGTTATTGGTTGTTCAGTGGAGGAGGAGGAGGAGGAGGAGGAGGAAGAAGAAGCTTCAAGACTTGTCAAAGTGCATGACTTTCCACATGCTACTCTTGGGCAGCACGACTCAAAAACTGTATGCCCGATCGATGAATGTTGTCCGCAGCGGAGTGGTTGATCGCCGTCTGCGTGAATTGTTTAGACCTGATTCTGAACTCCCAAGCTTGACTGGCTGCTCACAGAATCATCAGAAGGTGACAAGAGTCGCCCTTGGGTTGATGCTCCGTCGTCCTCATCAGAATCTGTAGATGGAGACATGGAAAGGAACAAGAGATGCTGATGAGCAGCAACGTGAAGAGTATATGTCGCTACATGCATGGTCCCAAACTAGTGGATGAAATTGATGGCTTCCTTGTTTGACTGTGCATTGCAAAGAGCATGAAAGTTCCTTCTTTTCAGGAAAGGTTTCAGCTCAAAGAGATTGATGTGTTATAAGCAGAACGTTGAGGCCAAAAAAGACGGAACGAAAGAATTTATTTCACCAGAAAAGAATGAAAAAAAGAAGAGGCAGATCGAGAAGAGATAACATAAGAATAAATAATAATGATAAATATAACGCAAGAAAAGCCGATAAAAACAGTGCTTTTTTTCGTTCCTTTCGTGTGATGAGCAAGCAAGCAATCATCACCAAAGCAGACGAATTGCCTCAAAGAAGAATAATATTTTGACCTCGATGCACGAGACAACACTCGATACGAACAAATGATTTCTTTACGTAGATTCTGTGGATGACAAAAGCATCAGATGAATCGAGCGACATTAGTCACTTTCCGACTCACTCTATCATATATATATATATATATATATATAAAGGTAATCGGCATCCATGTCGAAAGTGTCATGTAGGAACTCATCGATTAATCTACTTGAGTTGGCTCCTTGTCGGCCTCATGGAGAAGGGAAGCGTGACGTATTTGGTCATCCATGTGAGAAGTCATTGAGGACCGGGCCATAATTTATTCGACCGTCTTATTTTCTCCGAATTTTACTGGTTAGGATTTGCCGTCCATATGGGATGCATTACGTTTAGGGATGATCAATCAAGGTTTCCAATATCTGTGCATGTAGATCTACTCTACCACCTGAAATATGGATCTGAAATGCTCACTCTATATCATTTCATGATTAATGTAGTAATCACGATCGATGATTATAAATCATTAAGGCGTTCGGAATCCCACTTTGACTTTTCACGTTATAATCAAAATAATGTATTATATATATGTTTATTTAAATCGGACCGACGATGGGATGAAAAGTAGGAATAAAAAGGAACGGGCGGTTCGGAAGGACAAACCCGAATCCTTTTATTTTGGTGAGCCGGTTCGGCTTTGGGTTAATCAGAAGCGGCTGACTTGGCAACTCATCATTGACCCAACTGTCGGGGCGGATGGCCCCCGCGGTGGGCCCCATGGATCAGCCAACCACCACCGTCCTGCGGTGTTGTCGCAGCCACGATTCCGAGTAAACTCGAAGCTGCTTTTGACTTACGCACAGATGCGCATAATACTACTACACCGATAAAGAGAAGTATCCACTTGCACCAACAGAAGTCGTACTCCGTCGCGCGGGCGAGAGAGAGAGAGAGAGAGAGAGGGGTTTTGTGGAGCAGCTGTATGTATCTATGTGACCCGTCCAAATCAGATTATGATATCAACTAATCGGATGTGGAGATGGGTTGGATAGTCGAATGAGTCGTTGTTAAGGTTGGGAAATCGATAGAGGGAAATTTATCGTACTCCATCTGCTATCATTTCACAAAACTTAGAGAAAAAGAAAAAGAAGAAAAGATTGCACCAGGGTCAGCGTCTGGTTGGGAATCTCCTAGTTGTTGTTCTACCTTTTGGCATCCACATATACACCTTCCTCAATCTTCCTCCTCCTCTTCGCACCACACCGCACACGATATAAAGCCCGCATAGCCTCCTCCCCACCGCACAACCTCCATGGTGTATGTCCTCTCGCACCCTTCTCAAGCTTAGCCCACTTCCCTACTCCGACTCCCATTCGCTGCCATCCTCCTCTCTTCCTGGTCCCTTAGCGCTCGCCTCCAGATTGTGTTCGCATGGTGGAGCAGCAGAAGCCATGGTGATTGCGTCGGTCACGGCAGAGAGCAACGAGAGGATCAGGACCCTCGAGTACCCCGTGGTCGACCTCTCGTGGAAGAGAGGCCGGGCGGCGGAGCTGCTCGTGCGGGCCTGCGAGGAGTTCGGCTTCGTCAAGGTGGTCAACCATGGCGTGCTCAGGAGCGTCATCGCCAAGATGGAGGCCGAGGGGGCGAGGTTCTTCGCATTACCTCCCTGCGAGAAGCAGAAGGCCGGCCCGCCCACCCCGCTCGGTTACGGCATTCGGAGCATCGGCTTCAACGGCGACATGGGGGAGTTGGAGTACCTTCTTCTCCATTCCAACCCTTCTTACATCTCCCAGAAAGCAAAGACGATATGTAGAAAGGATCCAATACATTTCAGGTATGCCGGGAATGGATCACCAACCTCTCTCTCTCTCTCTCTCGTATGCATAGAATATATGGTTGAAGAACTCGGCAGGCAAGCATGCAGAGCTATTAAATACTATGTTTCTGGTGCTTTAAGATTCCTCCTTGGCATTGTATGACATCATGCTGCCAATCTCGGAATGCACCAACATGGATTCAACATCGCTGAGAATGGCGATCGAAATCTTCTTTCTCAACGGGGATGCGAGAGAGAGAAAGAGAGAGAGAGAGAGAGAGAGAGAGAGAGAGAGAGAGAGAGAGAGAGAGAGAGTCCATGATTGTGATCTTAGAAAAAGCATTGCTAATGGTGGCGGATGTATCTCCTTCAATCATTGGTTGGTTGAAATCGAACCCTACTAGGTAATTACTAGAAGAAATCACCGAACTCTCAGTGAGGAAAAGGATTGACAAGCATATCTAAATGCTTAATGACATTGACATGTGGATGAGATCAAGAAGGTGTCTCATCAACCAACAGGGACCCGACATTTCAACAGGAAGGATGAACATGTCCTCTCATTTCCTCCTTGTAGAATTCCACAGGAGTTTGCAGTCATATTACCTATTACCGTCGTATCGTAGAATTTGAATTGCTGGGTGTTCTAGGCGTATACATGATCGCATCACCCACTTCTCCTCATAGCTAGACTAGGTTTGGTTCAGCAATCACGGAATTAGGTCGAAGGATAATCCCCTTGCTTGCGTTGATGCTTCCTCGCCACTATTTCATCTCATGCCTTGGCTTGAGAAGGTAATCAAATCAACGCCCACCTACCCAGGCCTAAGGAAATTGCAGTGCATAGCTCATAACTCATAGTGTAGAGCCTGTAGAAGCTTATTAAGGTCTAATGTCAGGGCTGATAGGGGTTGTCATGCAAGCTAAGACCATGATGCTGTTGAGGTTTCTTAGAGCAGGCACAGGCACATAATGAAGAGGAAAGATGGGAGAGAAAGAGTAGGGTTAGAATAATGGAGTACCCATCTGAGAAAAGGCACACCCGGTCGTACTTGTCAATTCCTGTCAGTGGCAGGACAGACAACTAAGGGCTCAGAGACTCAAATCCACAGCTCAGTTCTTAGTGCACATGCCTACGGCTAACTGTGCAGAAGCTGAGCTGAAGCTGTTAGTCTAAAGCAGTCATGAATAATTTGGGGAAGTGGATCCGGAGTGGTGGAAAGAAGGGCATGGGGGTGGGCTCTAGTCGATTCAAAAGCAGGAATTATCAGGTTCCAGCGGTGGAGTTCGTGTGTCCGGCTGTGGCTGTGGCTGTGGCGGGGTATGTGTATTTTCTGTGAACCCCATGCTCTCTCTCTCTCTCTTTCCCAGCTTACCCCATGAACTCTCACCAGCATTCTTGGTCAATTGAAGCTCTTGTAGAAGAGTCACTGGAACGAGAATCAAAACTACGGAATGCACAGCAGAGTAGCACAAGGGATCATGGGTTGGGAACAGGCACAGAAAACCACTATGCAGAGGGAGGGGGGAAACAGTCAGGTCCCACAAGAAGTACATCACACCTGAATGAAAGATGCTTGCCTCCAGCCATGCTATCCATTACAAGCCAAACAAACTATAGATGCACATACCCTGGCCCCCCTCCTTTTATGGTAAAAAAAGAGGGGTTAGTGGCACCAAAAAGGGGATACAAAGGGGAGAAGCAGTAGCTTGGGAGGGAGATGACTTGTAAAAATGGTGTCCTGTCCTCTCACCTTTTGCTTGTGCCTGCATGTTTCCATGGTGCAGCTTCCTTCATCCATCTGCTTCAGCTGTTTCATCACTCACTCACTTTCTTTTTGGTTGTTCCTTTACAGTGGGGTGGTGAATGAGTATGTGAAGCAAGTGAGGCAGCTGGCATGTCAGCTACTGGACATGGTGGGAGAAGGGCTGGGGCTGCAGGACACCCGAGTCTTCAGCAGGCTGCTGCAGGACAGCGAGAATGACTCCTTGGTCAGGCTGAATCATTACCCTCCTTGGCCCGGCAGCGACAGGGCCGGGGGTGATGCCGACCGCGAGCCCGCCGCCGGCAAGTCCAGGGACAAGAGAAGCGGCGGCAGGATCGGGTTCGGGGAGCACTCTGACCCGCAGATCCTTAGCATCCTCCGCTCCAACGACGTCGACGGCCTGCAGATACTCTCGGCGGAGGCGGACGACGGCGGCGTGTGGATCCCGGTGCCGGCAGACCCGGCGGCTTTTTATGTCATCGTCGGCGACTCGCTCCAGGTTAGTATACGACGCCTGTGGGGCGTGCAATCATCGTTTTTGCTGTCGCCTCCCACCACGTCAAGATTCGGAGCGTATCTACGCGTCCTCTCATACATCTAAATCATATCCACCGTGTCCTCGTGATTCCCACAGCTCCACCTCATCCTGTAAAATCGATCCTTTCCTTTTTCTTTTCCCTTCATTTATACGAGTAATAATAGGTGGTTAATCTTTGGCAGTTAATGTAATATAACGAGATTCAAACCCAACTACACGATAACTAGTCGATTCGGATAAGAGATTCCCACCACCCTTCCACTGCACCCAAATAAAATGATTCTTGTCGTCATTCATATTCGATAGATTCACTGATCTGATCATTTTATAAGATGTTTTATATCATCTATCAGTCTCTCTATCTATCTATCTATCTTTCCTAATCTCTGGTTGGATCGATCGTTTCTTTTGACATATCGTATCTATCGGGTTCGATCAGATTTGTTTATTTAAATCAGAAAACAAATAGATTAATAGGTGTTTTTTCCTGGAAAGAGAACGAGTGATTAATAGAACCAATAGCACTGCATCCTTTTCCCCTCCCTCCCTTTTTCTTTCTTTTTGGAGAAGGAAGAGAGGGAGGAGACTGCTTTTGATGGGTCAAACGTGCGGTGGCACTGATACGACTTCCGTGTATCCCTGTGCCAACAAACAATGGGACCCACATGAACCCCCTACTCTCTCTCTCTCTCTCTCTCTCTCTCTGTGCGTCCGTGTGTTTCTGGAGATGGATCGAGGAAAGACCAAGAAGAGAGATGTCGCAGAAGAAGTGACTGACCTCGGTTTAATTTGCGTGTGTATGTGTTGACGAAGGCGATGACGAACGGAAGGCTGGTGAGCGTGAGGCACAGAGCCATGGCGAACTCCTGCAGGCCGAGAACGTCGACGGTCTTCTTCGGTGCGCCGTCGCCGGGCACGCGCATCACGCCGCTCCCTCAGATGATCAGGCCGCACGCCCCCCGGCGCTACAAGTCCTTTACCTGGGCCGAGTACAAGAAGGCCATGTACTCCCTCAGGCTCGGCCACAATCGCCTCGACCTCTTCCTCGCCGATCCTGATGATCGCGACCAAGACTCAGGAGGCATCTCCAACTAACTCGAGAAGAAGAAGACGAAGAAGTGAGGGGTCTCGTAATCCATGTTAACCCAAATTTTGATATGATAATTACCTGCACATAGGATAGTTGATGGGCTACAGTGTTTTTCCCACTGAGTGTAGTCTCTGCTTTTTTTCTCTCTCTCCTTCTTTCCATCTTTAGTGTGATACTCAATGGTGTGTATATTTCTTTTTCTTTTTTTTTTTCTTCTTCTTCTTCTTCTTCTTAAAATGAGGCTTTGAGTTTGCACTTTCTGTATTTTCTTTGCAATAAAAAAGAGTTATGAGTTTGTGAATCTCGTGGAGTAAAAAACCAATGGAACTGTTCATGTGGGATGAACTGAAGCAGTAGGAGGGAGAACTGCACAACCCCGACTTGTTTCCCATTGTAATTCCACAGAATTCAAATAGTTCATGAGCAGGTTCAACCTTTCTTCTAATTTTTGATAGTTGAGTGGGTGTGCTACGACTTTATGCTCCTCTAAAGTGGAGAAATGATGGGGAGATGTGTCCCCATCACAAAAAGTTGCCGTGGTGGATCAAAAGTTGCATCAAAAGGCTATTTGCATATTACATTGTTTTGCTTAGAATCATTCTTTTCACCAAAATTGACTTTCGCCTTTTTCTTTTTCTCTTTTTAAAGCTTAGCAAAATCAATACACAATCAGCATTTTTTTCTCCTGACTTTTTGTTTTTGGAATTGTTCCGAATAAATATTAGGTATTATAAAGAATCAAACAGTATTATTTTATTATTTTATAATAATATCAGACTATACGAGTCGATATATTACCCAAAATAATAAATACACTTGAGATATTGTAAGTTAAAAGAAAAGCAAAACAATGACTATTGAGAGAAGTGTGATATCAAGTGGAGCAGCACCAGAGATTGGGTCAAGATTGATGCACTGAAAGAATGATGCAAGTCAACATCGTGAATAACCATAACGAGTGTTCCATCTAAATTTCTCTGCAAATTCATCACATTGGTAACCTTAAACTCGATCTTTGGTGAGCTAAAGCAGAGTTCATGAAGATGTCATCAAGAAAGAAGGATGGATTTCTACTCACCTTATATTGGCTGCTTTCTTTTTTATCTTTAATTTCTTTTGCTCGAAAACAAATTCAAAGTAACGTTCCAACAACGACCACATTAATTTGTGGATGAAAACATCCTACATTTTTTGCACACCAAAATATTGTACAAGTGTTCCAGAAATAGGTAGCACAGACGTCAACCAATAACGACAATAAGAACCACGAAGGTGACAATGACTAACAATAATTAAGATATATGGATTCAAGAGGTACATGCACAACATTCATAGAATTAAGAGGAAAGTATATTTCTTATACCTGGCAAGGACACATGCGCTATTTCTTAGCAATATTGAGTAAACAGATCATAGTCCTAAGAAGGCACATTGCTGTCTTGCATGCTCAGGGATCAACTTTAGCACAATCTCCATCGGAACTCCCTTTAACTCTGTTGATCATGCATAGCCAATAGAGATGCATTATTTTCAAAAGGAGAAAGGATGACTTGGATAACATCAGAAGAATGTAATCCACAGTTACACAGCAGTGTCATTCCAATCCAGACTTACCATGAGGCTTGAAGTTAAAGAGAGGAGGTAGATAACGACCATTTGGTAAACGAGCATTTGGATCTCGAAGTTCATCAAAAAACGGGTGAATCAATGCCTCCAACTGCACATGTAGAAACCTAGTTAGGCATCCCAAATTTTTATCTGGACATATGATATATGCCCTTGGGTACAGTACTTAAAAGGATGCCCTTGGTATACTCACAGCAGTGCTCCTCAAGTTTGGAGAATACTGAAGAAGCCTAGAGACGAGATCTACTGCTTCAGGTGGCATTCTTTTATGAAAAACCTGACAGAACGTTCTAAGATTTGGTTATAACTGTTAATGGGACATCTAAAAGGAAATAGAAAGTTGGGAATTTGGAAAATAATAGCATGATGAGAAGTTATATGAATATACCTTGTGCCATGGGTGAGCTTTGATCTGTGGAAACTTGAACTCTGTATAATTGGGGTTCATGCATTTAATTTCTTCTCTTGTTGGGGTACCCAAAATCTGCACCATGTCAAATGAACAGATAAAAACAAAAGTTGTGATATTAAGAACACAGCTATAAGATAGAAATGGGAAAAATGCAGGGGGGACCTTGATAATTTCTACAAGTTGATCAACTCCGCTCTCACCAGGAAAGAGAGGCTGTCGATGAAACCAAATCAATCATTTGCAGGAAAAAATTAATTCTCTTGAAATTCTTCTAAGGTGGTATGTAGTGGTATACCTGTCCAAGGAGGAGTTCAGCAAGAACACAGCCAGCTGACCATATGTCAATTGCTGTTGTGTACTCGGTGGCACCAAATATAAGTTCAGGTGCTCGATAATATCTTGAACAAATGTACGATATATTTGGTTCCCCTTTCACCTGTTAAAACCAATAAGCGATCTAAATTCAGCGAAAGCCACTCAAGGAATCCATTCGTAGCACAACAGAAAGGATCAAAGATGTACCAAAACTTTGGCACTCCCAAAGTCACAGAGTTTCAGCTGGTGTGTATGTGGGTTGACCTGTTACAGAAAGTCTGGTTGGTATTTCTATTGTTGGAAGTTCAAAGATATAACATAAGCAAACACAGGTAAAGCATCATATATCCATGACCATCCACATATATAACTAGAGGGGTGGACATCATCATCGGGGCCAACATCTATATACATATATATATATATATATATATATATATATATATCTAAAAGTTGTATGCTAATACTTGCAATATCCTCCCATGTTTATATATTAAATAGAATGTTCCATAAGGTCTGTTCCCTTGAAAGCTAGATATGAAACCAAATTTTAGAATGCAGCATATCATCAGTCTCCTGAAATGCTTACTTGAATGATTTGCTATTATTATACTGCCCTGAAAAATGATGTGATAGAAACTATTCTCCATGATAAACAGTGCTGCCCCAAACCCCCCATCAAAAATCAAAAACACACAAAAAAAAAAAAGAATAGCATGTTCTTTAATTTCCATCTCCATCACGTGAGGACACGAGTTTAAGAGGTGATTAAAGTTGAATTAGATAAATAAACAACTCCACCAAATTAAGTGCAAGAAATGTTTTATTAGCTCTATTTACCACAAGAGGTATAGGTAGAGGCTTGAGGAGGGGCATAATAAAAGATGTACCACCTTCTCCCAACAATTAACACTAAATGTACATTAGCCAATGCATATGTGGCTCCACCATTGTCTAGCTTTGTGCACCATTGTATAAACCATGGTTCGTCGTACTGAGGCATACCGCTCGGTACGGGCGGTACATACCAATTTAATAGGGGACCAATACGAGCAATACAACGATACATCCCACCAAACCATGTGTCGGTACACTCGGTATGACTCAGTACGTACCATACCAACAGCTGGTCGGTACACTGGTATGAACCAGCAAGGCATGTGTGGTTGCATGCAAATCGACAACCGATCGATTATGCATGTGTGGACCGGTACGACTTGGTGTGGATGTACCATACTAATAGCTAGTTGATACATCGGTATGGACCGATAATGTGGTAAAATCACATACAAATATACCATGTACAATACATGTGAATTTTTAACAAATAAAATAAATGCATGTCTGCCTACTTACCCATGTCAAACTAATAGGCATGTATGATGCATGCAAATGTAATGCACGCACCTACATTTTCATTTTTTTCAATAAATAAAGCAAATACATATGCATGTATGCATAAACATGTTAAACAAAATTTGCATGTATGTTTAAACACACGTTAATAAGCACTTCAAAGTAACCCCATGTTACTTAAATGGCAATGTAAACCTCAGTTTACAATCACATGCATCTCCTCTTCTCTGAACAAAGTTTTATCCTTGAAAAAAGGGATAAGACCTCTATATCTTTTGTCCTCATATCCGTATGAAGCTGGGTATTCCATAAAAAAAAGAGAACATGTTTCCATGAAAATAGTGAAATAACATACCAGAAGATTTTGTGGTTTTATGTCCCTGTGGCACACCCCAATGCAACCATGAATATAAGCCAATGCTCTACAAATCTGTCAACATAAAAGAAATATCAGGATATGTACCTTTTGAAGTTTCTAGAATTCGTTCATTCAACTAATGGACCGGATGATATGATAAAACCATGGCATCATTTAGAAAAAAGCAGAGGAGAACTATAAATATGACCCGTTAAAAACTAGATGCCTGGGGAAATTATCCAAGCATACAACATATTCATGAATCTAATAAACACAAGGCCAATGTGGAAAGCGTTATAAAGTAAAATCAGAAAACTTTGTTTCAGATAGAACTTCCCCAAAACAAAATTGCCAAATGAAGATTGATAAGAAATTTGGACTTACCTGATACATGTAAAGCTTCACATATAGCAATGGCATACGCTGATTCATCTTGTTATAGTGCTTGATTACTCGATGAACAGTCTCAGGCACATACTCTAGCACCAAATTAAGATAAAGCTCTTCCTTTTCAGTTGTTGAAAAGAAGCAGTGCTTCAAACAAACAACATTTGGATGATCAAGAATACGCATGGTTTGCAACTCTCGGTTCTTATATCTCTTGTCTTGAAGAACTTTTTTTATAGCAACTGTCTCACCCGTCTCAAGACACTTTGCCTAAAGATAACAAAGATTATTAGGAAAAGATAGCTAGAACAATAGTAGATATACATATAGCACAGAGCTACATGTAGTCCTGTAAAACCCTCTATACTAATGCACAAAAAAAAGTAACAGTAAGGAATACACAAGTATAACCCACTCTTGTCAATGACAACGAGACAAGTTGTGAAATGTTAAACTCACCTGGAATACAACTCCAAATGATCCATGCCCAACAACACGTTCAGCCATGTAACTTATAGTCTGCCAGACATCCAGCATAAGTAACTAACAAAAGGGCCAGAAACCTACAACTGGATAACAATGATGATGAATCAACCAAGAAACGGTTACTTGGCAAACTAGCCAGTTTACCTGTTTGGGTTGGCCATTTCTGCCACCTATAGTTGTCACAATTATATGGCCTGTCTCTGTCCCATTACCATCAATTACAGTAGCTTCCACTTCCTACAAATAGCATCCAATGAAGACTAATACATAACTTTGGCTTTGAAATAATTACAGTTTTCTTCACTTGAAGAAATGGGAAATAAAGAAGTACACCATTGATCCTATCCATCATTCGGTGTATCCACTTACCTTATCATCTCTTATTTTCATATCATTCAATTCATCTGGCAAACTATCCACGCAAATACTAGTACCATCATTATTTTTCAACCCCGACGAGGGTGCCAAGCTCACCGAAGCCATGTGCAAGGTACTTTACTAATATCTATATCAGTACCTCATATAAGCAACAGATCCTAAAGCAAATACCTGTTAAAAAAACAAAATGCATATCAACAAGACAGGCACGCAGGACTTTTCTCTAACATTAGGAAACCTAACGCAATGTTTAAAAGTGTGCAAATATGTAGCACATAAATGTGTGTTTGCTGAATAAAAGCTTGTGCAACGAAGCACACAATCAACCTAGGTTTCAGCTTCCATGCACATCGAAAATGAATATGAACTATGTGTTTCCAGTGCAAAGACAAAATCATACTGTCCACGCATGATTAGTACCTAGGAGTTAAAGCTTGTCTCAAATACCGCAGATTAATGTTTGGAATTCAATGCAAAATTTTCAAAACAACTTAATTGATTTCAGATTTCCATAACAAGTATCCATAATTCTTGCTTCGAGTCTTTTTCTTCGAAAAAAATATATGCCAGTCTCCACTAACTAAATGGGCCAAAGCTACGGCATCCAAGATAAGAAGAGGCTCCGTCATCGCTTGGGAAGCTCAAGCCTACCTAATTTGTAAATGCAGAGTCCTTAAAAACGGAAACTAATAAGTGAATTATCATAGGAGAATGTATAACGATCTTGAAGCTACAAGATCCGAAACAATACCAAATGATTCAAGTCAAAACACGAAAACTAGCACAAAGGGCCTTCATTTCTGTGTCCCGGAAAAGGAACTAGAAAAATACGAAACCGGCATTCTAATCTAAAGTAAGAAGAAGCTCAAAATCCATTCTTCGGAAACCCCAGACCCGAACAAAAAGCAATATTACGAGGCTTAAGCCCTGAAAATTTGGCGGATGAGGAAGCACGAAAAAAATGAAAAGCGGAAAACCCTAAAAAGATCCCCTTTCAGGCGAAGTAATTCCAGATCCCGACTCAAGGAACGACAGAAAGTATCACGAAGAGAACGGCTAAATGAGATCAACAACCACCGGAAGATCAAAGCCAGCTCAGCCCAAAAAGATTTGAAGAACATGGTAGAAAGAAATGATTCAGGCCGAATTCCTCGGCGAGCACAGATCAAGACAGCGATCCGACAACAACAATAACCGGGAACAGATGCCGTGAATGGAAAGATAGAGATCGATCCTTTCCTCTCTTCTTCGTCTCCTTCTGGCCTTCGCCGTTTCTCTCCTCCTCCGAGGTTTGAGGCGGGGGGGGGGGGGAGAAACGAGCCAAGTGTGAACACGGGTCGGGATTTTCTTTTAATTTTTTCCAACACATATTTTTTGCTATTTTTGAAAAACCTTTTTCATATTAGCCCCTGAAATATTGGCATTTACAACCACATAAGGATCTATTGTACATGAAGAGAGAAAAAAATATATGAAAAGAATTAGATCATTTTATACAAATTGTTAATGGTGAACAAAATAAATAAAATAAAAGAATTAGATCATTTTATAATATATATATATATATATATATATATATATATATATATATATATAAAGTAGATTTTTTTTTTTCAGAAAATAAATGAAATTCGAGCTCAAAACTTATGATGAATTGTTAAAATTACAAACAAAAAAAATATAATAATTAAAAAAATATTGGGTTAGTGGTGATTTGAAAATCTTTATCAGAATAAATTGATTGACAGACTCCTCTTATTGGTTTCTGACCACATAGTGCCTCGAGGGATTGGTTGACAGACTCCTCTTTCATATTTGAATGAATGATTGAAAGCAACAAAACCTTATCTTCTTTCAAGGTAAGGTTTAAAGATGCCTAATTAATAGCTTAAAGTACTTGATGTTTTGTGAACCTCCCACTTATAATCTGCCTGTGTGATGCATGCACTAAACCTTAACAGTCTTAAACTAAGATATAAAGAATCAGCTCTAGTACGAGAACAAATCAACACCCCTTCAAAAATATTGAAAATTATGAGAATTACAATAACAATGGTTAGATTATTGAATTACAAAAATCTGTTGGTAAATAATATCGAGAAACCGCAAAAATTCTCGGATGATAACTCATGTGGTTAATAACTTGTCCATCATTTTCTTACTGCATCAAGTTTACTGCAACACTCATAGATATCACATGGTTTGCGTCGTGATGAATGAATGATACACGCCGACTGCTACGCAGGGGAATCTTGGTCGTCCTGATCGAGTTAATTTCGATAAGCACACCCCTTGTTTTATTAGTTGCACTCGTTGGTGCAAACGCCACTCGTCCATGTCACCCGTGTTGTGAGAAAAAAGGGTGGGTATTCTTATCAGACTACTTCGATGTGTGGTCTCTATATTTGTGCCGTTCGTCGACCGCCTCATCATCATTCTTCCTCGGCTCTCCTTGGATCGCTTTGCGGAGCGAAGACGAAGGCGCAGCGAGCAGTCGATGGCGGCGGATCGTAGGGTCGGGGTGGCGATGGACTTCTCGCCGTGCTGCAAGGCGGCGCTCCGGTGGGCGGTGGAGAACGTGGTGAGGGACGGCGACCACCTCGTCGTGGTCAACGTCCAGAAGGAGGGCTGCTATGAAGAGGGCGAGATGCAGCTCTGGGAGACCACCGGATCTCGTATGGATCGTCTGCTCCCTCCTTCTCTCTCCTCCGATCCCCTTCGCACTTTCCCCCTTTCCCTTTGGTTCCTCTGATTCCTTTCATTTCGTTCAAAGGGAACTTTCAACTTTTTCTCGCTTTGTTAACCCCTGTACTTGATGTCGACCCCAAAAAGACTTTTGGTGTTACGATCGTCCTTTTGTTGAAAAGATCGAATTTTTTCGGCCTTCCTGCACGTAGAAGCAGATGGAGTGACGAAAGTCAGGGTTGCAATAATTGCAACATATCTGGTGGGTGTTCATTGAATGAGACTCTAGGACTCGATTATTGTTTAGGTCAAGGTAAATCTGGTGACAAGTATTATTTAGGAGTGGACAAGCTATGATCTCGATTTCGCTATATGATGAATTGCAACTCGTCTAGGTTTGTGATTTGTGTCCAACTAAGTACTGATGGCATTCGCTCAACGCTACACGCTTGCCAGTTCTTTTGCATTTCTTTATGGAAGCTTTGTTTGCTAGCTTAGGAATTCTTGATCATTAATTCCAGGAATATTTATTTTTCTGTTGCTTCCAAATTTCATGACTTTCATCTAGTAAATTTATCTCTAGTTCATGTAGGATATCAATGCAATAAGAAATCATAGAAAGTCCTCCAACTTTTGTGGCTTCACTGCAAGTATAAATGTGATAATATGGCAGTTGATTTGTATTTATAAATTCTACAGCATAGAGAATACTTTAGAACAACGTCCACTTATGTCTCTTTTTTGTGTTATGTGTTCGGTTAAGAGTTGGCATATCCACTAGGTAATCTCACAAATTGAAACGTAAATGATGCTAGAAGAACTTTGCATGATTCCACATTATTATTATGCAGTGGATGGACAAGCAGTTGGCGAGAGAATTGATGGTAAAGAAAGTCATAGTTTTTATCATATGGCATAATATTTAAACTTTAAACTTAGCATACTAAAAAAATGCTGAGACAATGTGATTGTGCTCATTCTTTTAATTGTTTTCTCAGTATTACTGGCTTATAAGTCCCTGTTTTTAAATTAAGAATGGACTTATTTGGGCCAGAATGGTAAAAACGTCTTGGATCGGATTCATTAGAAAACAGTGGTTGAATTGGAAATCCATACGTTGTTATGTAGAATTAGCCTATAGCCAGCCTACCGATACAGAACAGAAAACACTAGAGTGCTGTGTAAGCATTTAAAAGCATTTGAATAAGTTAAGTATACATGCAATATGACATGATAATATTTAACCTTTTCTAGTTTCTGTCTCTTGGTGTTTCCTTCTACACAGTTTAATTTTGGTAAATTGTTCGAGGCTCTCCTTCTGTGGTACCAATCATAGCCTTCAACCTTTTCTTCTCCTTGTGACGAGAACATATTAGTGTAAGCAATAAATCTTTTGTAGTTTTAACATATATTCATATCTGTACATTTAGTGGGTAGTTGATCGAGAGTTACTAATTTTGAATAGTAATATGTTAATGCTACAAAACTCTAAACATTGAATTCACTCTCTTCGTTAGGTTAAAATTCAACATGATTAATGTCATCTTAAAATGTTTTTTTTTTTTTTTTTGAGTTAGCAATCCTCTTGGATCAACAAAATCCAAGCAAGCCAAGTTTAATTTTGAAGCACTTCTCAGTGTCAGTTTGCTGAATTCTAGATGAGAAAATAAATTCACATCAGATCTTGCTTGCCCTGCTTGCAAATGCACTTTCGTGCTGGGTTTTAAAGCTTGGTTCATCTTTTAAGATTCCTTCCTTGGTTCACCTTGTCTTTTACTTTGTTGGTTGTCTACATGACCATTGAGGTTGTCAATACCAATATTAGTCATATAACAAATGTGACTCTCTCGAGCTAACAGCTCTCACTTTCCAATTTGCTATTGTATTTTTTATTATTTAAAAAATTGAAGCTACTTATGGATAAGAAAAAGTTCCCTAAGAAAGTACAGCTTCTCTATCTCTGTCAACTGAGTTAAGTTTATGATTGCAGCAGAGTTATGACTGTGATATGCCAAACTTGTTCCTGCCTATTCTGCTTGTAGTTATATACTTTAATCTGTGATTCATGTCAGTATGACGTTCTAAACACATTGCCATTTGATAGTCTCTATCTCCTTTTCTATTCTGATATTTCTGTTGTTTATCAGCCTTAAAGAATGTGTTTAGCCTCTTGCAGTAATGGTTTTTGGTTTGTCCAATGTATGGCAGCATTTATCCCACTGATAGAATTCTCTGACCCTGGAATTGCAAAGAAATACGGGGTGAAGCCTGATGCTGAAACTCTGGACATTCTCAATACTGTAGCCAGGCAAAAGGAGGTAGTCTCTATTTGTCAATTTTTCTCAAGCCTAACAGTGAACAGATACCAGTTTTCTATGTTTAAGGGACTTGTTATTGTGCTACAATATTCCAGATTGTTGTTCTGATGAAGATCTACTGGGGAGATGCACGCGAAAAGATATGTGAAGCAATTGATACCATTCCTCTGAGCTGTTTGATCATTGGGAATAGAGGGCATGGGGGGATTAAGAGGTTGACAAGTTCTCCTTTTGCTACTGACCTTTTGTCCAAAGGAGAACCTTTTTATGTTGAGACTTAATAGTCGCAAGATGTGCTTACGGCAAGTACCCATTTTACTGTGTCATTTATGAATGATTAGTGATGCATTGATTTTTCTTCTGTAGGCTGCTGTTGGGTAGTGTGAGTAACCATGTGGTGAACAATGGTACCTGCCCAGTCACAGTTGTCAAGGGTGTTGATCATTAAAACTAGTTCATCTGCTTCTTCCACGAGGACCCCACGCCCTGCTGTGTTGTCGTGCTTATAGAACTTGCCATCACCTTCCTCTAATAAAAATGGTGGTGTCTGATGAGCATGTACTTGTAACTTACAATGTGTATTACTTTTTCTGTTGACCGGATACTGTGACAAGTCTGCTGTCCAGTTTTTCGGAAATAATCATCTGAGGTTTCATGATGCTGGATTCTGTAAACTGGGAGCATGTTCGATTTTGTTATGCATCTTTCCACACATGATGATCGTGGTCTGGAATTGTCCAATTCTCTCGTGTGTTAATCGTGGTAAGTCAATTTGGTCACTTGTTTGAATCCTTTAGCTAATTGCAATATGAATCCATAATTGCTTCAAAACCAGCATGGAAGCTTCATTTTTCTATTATGTTGCAAATTCTAAACATATAATTTTGCAACATTGGAATGTGCTGTTAATACATTTCATGTTCTCTCTCGCATGTATCATTTCCATGTTCTACTGCATTTCATGAAGGCCATGCGGCAGGCAAAATGCTTCTCATTGTCATATCTGGATCTTTTCCATCATGTTTTACTCTTCATCACAAACTGTTAATAAAGGCCGATTATATCTTCTTTAATTGGGTTAGTTATTGGGAGGGAGAGAATAAGAGAAATTTTTAGATCAATAATTATAAAATATACAGGATAATTGATGGAGAATATCAATTTTTTTTATTTTATGAGTAAATCAAATGTATGGAATATCTTCCTTTAGTTAATTAAACTCGGCCAATATCATATGCATATATACTGTTAGAAAAATATGACAAAGAAGAGGATAAAAATATTTTGAAAACAAATAATAAATACAAGATGAAGAATACTATAGGAAATATATTTAGGCTTAAAATGTATATAAATACTATCCTAAAAATAATATTTGCACCTTCTTCTCAATAAGATTGTTATGAGTTTGATGTAAATAGTTTTAGTGGATATGATAAGTCTTTAGAAGATCTGTATTGAACAAATAATAAAGAATCTTAAAAGAAAAATTAGAGAATGTCTAATTCAATCACTCGAAGAATAAATAAAAAGAGTACGAAAAAGATGTCATCCTAATTTACTCTTAAATACCTATTTATATATTTTTTCACAAAAGACATAACCTTTAAAAAATAACTACCAAAGAAACCACATTTTCAAATAAATCTTTTGAAAATATTTTTTTTTTTATTTGAACAATTTATAACAATCACCCACTTATTTAAATTTAAAATTTTCTTCAAGTAATTAAATAGTATTTATGAATAAAATAATATATTTTTTGATTTGAATATTACCTTAGCGTAAGCATCACAAATTGAAGTCGAAATCCCAAATAGCATAAAAGCTATGAATTTGTTATTCCTAATGACAACACCAGTGATACCACACACATAAATATAACATCCTTATATTCTTCATAAAATCTCGTTCAGCCCTAATATGGTCTTAGGCTTATCCAAGTTTATGAACTTTTATAAGAGAAACTCTAACTTTCAATTGAAGTGACACCACTTCTAAGTTCATATACGTGAAGTTCTTATACTACCTTTGTCACTCTTTGAGATACTTATCCTAACTTGACTGAACTTCATTAAGAGTATAATTAACTCAATACTCATTTGGTGATAACTAACACTTTAACATTTTTAGATGGGACTCGTAAAATGTTTCAAAGTACTGAACCACTCCACATGTCAATGACTTGTTCTTCTTACCCTTTGAACTCTTCGTTACTCATTTCATAATGTTGAGTAGGGTTGCTATTATTGATGGATCTTTTATTCAATGAGTTTTAGCCTCATCTAATTTGATGTTGATCTTACAACTTCTCTCGTAAGAGGTTTGATAAATGGACCAGCCAAATTCTTACTTGTTTTCACAAATGTGAGTGAAATAATTCCACTCTTGATTAATTTCCTCATATAATCATGTCTAAGACTTATATGTCTTGACTTTCCATTATATATTTCGCTATACGGACCAGCTAAAGTGGTTTGACTATCACAAAGTATATAAATTGAATTTACACTTTTAGAAGTCAATGGAATTTCTAATAGAAAGTCCCTCAACCATTCAGCCTCCTTTCCTGCATACCAGAGCAACAAATTCTAATTTCATAGTTGAGTGAGTTATATGCATTTATTTCTTGCTCTTCCAACAAACAGTGCCACCTCCCAAGGTGAACACCCAATCAGTAGTGGATTTGTTATCTCCAAAACTCGATATCCAACTTGCGTCAGTATATCCTTTTAAAATAGTATGAAATTTTGAGTATTGTAGGTCATAATCTTTTGTTCGTTTAAGATACCTAAGAACTCTTTCAATAACCTTCCAATGCTCTACATTTTGATTGCTAGTAAATCTACTCAATTTATTAATTGCAAATGCTATATCAGATCTTATGCACTGCGTTACATACATAAGACTTCATATAGCACTTGAATATTCTAATTGAGCCATTGTTCTTCCAACATTCTTGATTAATTTGATACTTGGGTCAAACAGGGTATTTGCTTCTTTAATTTTTAAGTGACTGAATTTCTCCAGTACTTTCTCTACGTAATGAGTTTGACTCAAAACATATCCTCTACTATTTCTTTTTACCTTACTTTCTCTATGTAATGAGTTTGACTCAAAACATATCCTCCACTATTTCTTTTTACCTTAATACCTAGTATAGTATCAATTTGCCCAAGACCTTTCAATTTAAATGTTGAAGATAGAAAACCTCTTTATTTCTATAATACCTTTCATGTCGTTGCTCACTATTAGCATATCATCAACATAAAGGCAAACTATCACCATATGGTCATCACAAGTTTTGAGATAAATACATTTATCTGTAATATTATGAACAAATCCATTAGAAAGAATTATTGCATCAAATTTCTCATGCCACTATTTTGGAGCTTGCTTTAAACCATACAATGACTTAATAAGTTTACATTCTTTATGTTTATTTCCCGATAGAATAAAACCTTTGAGGTTATTCCATATATACCTCCTCATCAAGTTCTTCATTTAGAAATATCATTTTGACATCCATTTGATGAACATAAAGATAAAAAATTGATGCTAAAGCAAAAATAATTCTAATAGATATGATCCTAGCCATAAGAGCATATGTGTCAAAATAATTTATTCCTTCCTTTTATCGAAATCCTTTAGCAACTAACCTTGCTTTGAACGTTTAGAGAGTACCATTTGTTTGATACTTCCTACAAAATACCTATCTACAACTAATAGGTTTAGAGGCAAAAGGTAAATCGACAAGTTTCCATGGTTTGACATAATAGAATTCATCTCATCATTAATAGCATTTTTCCAAAAAGTAGTATCACGAGAGGCAATAGCTTCTTTAAACGTTTTAGGATCATCTTCAACTTGTAAAATAAAAGGAATTATTTTTAAGACTCTCTCATTAGTTCATTCTACAAAGTAAAAAGAAATACTTTGAGAATCAATCACATCTTATCTTAATGTTTTTGCTTTTCATACATGAGTGCTTCTCCTTAATTAATGAGATTGCTCTCCAACCTCTTGTGAACTTGATTGATGTCCAATCAAAAGAATATTATGTTGCTCAGCAACCTTTTAAGATGTCTCCACTAGTGACTCCACCAGTGACTCTTTACTAGTTGGAGGATGAACATTATTACTTGAAGTCATTAAATATTCAAAGAACTCAACATTTCGAGATTCTATTATGATATTAGACTTCAAATTAAGAAATATATATGCTTTGCTATTTGAGGCATAGTCTATAAATGCACATTTGATTCTTTTATGTCCTAACTTTGTCCTTTGAGGATCATTATTCTTACAATATGCAAGACACCCTCACACTTTAAAATAACCAATGTTAGGTTGTCTTCCTTTTCATAACTCATATAGAGATATCTTATTCTTTTTAAAGGAAATTCTATTTAAAAATATGACATGTAGCCAATAAAGCATCTCCCCACAAATTATAAGATAATTTAGCATGCAATAACATAGCATTAATCATCTCTAGATAAGTTCTATTTTTTCTTTCTGCTAATCCATTTTGCTCAGGTGTTCTAGGTGTTGAACATTCATGAATTATATCATGTTGTTCACAAAATAAGTTAAATTCATTAGGAAAGTATTCTCCTCCTCTATCACTTCTTAAAACTTTAATTTTCTTTCATAACTGATTTTCCTTTATATTCCTTAAAAGCATTAAAAACATCATTTTTATGTTTCAATAAGTACACATATATGAATCTAGATATATCATCTATAAAAATAATGAAATATCTATTATCTCCTGGTGTTAATATATCATTTAATTCATATATATCATAATGTATTAAGTCTAATAAATTAGTATATCTTTCAACACATTTGAAGGGTTTTTTCATCATCTTTGATTTAACACAAAATTCATATTTATTAAAATCATCAAAATGATAATTTATTAAGCCACACTTAACCATTCTTCTAATGATACTAGCTCCAATTTATGCTAATCTATCATGTCATAATGAATAAGAATCAATAATATAAATAGAAGCAACGCCTTTATTAAATTTAGAATCATTGTTAATAATATATAATTTAATCATTCCCTTAGCCGAATAGTCTTTTCCAACAAAAGTTCTATTACGGGATAGAATTAGATTCTCGGATTCAAATACAGATTTAATTCTAAGTTTGCTAAGGAGATTCTCATTCACCAAATTTCTACTCATATCTGGTACATAAAGAACATTAGTAAGAGTGACTTTCTTTCCCCAAGTAAAAGTGAGTTTCACATTTCCCTTGCCAATCACCTTAGAACGAAATTCATTTCCTATTTGAATCTCTTGCCCTTCTATGACTTCTTTGTAAGTCTTGAAGAGTGCTTTATCATAGCAAACATGGATGATAGCATAAGTATCATACCACCAACTAGAAACCTTGCCAAATATGACATTCACTTCGCTCACCGTAACGATTATATTATCATCTCCCTCAACGGAGTTGATTTCTGTTTCTGGCTTTTTTAAAATCTATAATCCCTAGTAAAATGATCAGATTTTCCATAAACAAAATAACCCCTACTCTTTGGCTTCTTAAATTTTCTTTAATCCCTTTTGAGGCCAAAATGATTCTCCTTGTTTTGCTTGCCTTTGTTGGAATTCTTAGGTTAATTCACAACATTTGCTTTTATATTGCCAAAAGCGTTCTCACTTTTATCTTTCATCCTCGATTCCTCCTCGATTCAAAGATATTTTTAAATTTATTCTAAAGTGAACAAAATCTTCTTTTTATACCCTTTCCAAGATAATGACAACTTGATTATTATAGCCCCTACTTTAGGAAGTTCGATTTTTTTAGCCTTCAATTGATTAACAATGACCTGCAACTCATATACTTGTGCCAAGATTGACTTGTCATCCACAAACTTATAATCAAAATATTTAGAAATTAAAAATTTTTTTGTACCTTCTTCCTCAACATGATTCTTGAATTCCAAAACATTCCAAATTGCTTTTGTAGATGGTTCCACCGTATAAAGATTATAAAGCCGGTCCAAAAGAGCATTAAGAATATGTTCTCTACACATGACTTCATCTTCATTTCTCTTCTTTTGTTTAGCCTTGACTTCATCGGTGTTATCGTCGGTTGGATCAGGAATTAGTTGAAGATTTGGATCAAGTACATAGAAGATCTTCAAAGTAGTCAACATGAATTTTATCTTATCTTGCTAACGGGTAAAATTCGTTCCATTAAAATGATCCAAACGAACAAAATCTTGATTCAATAATTTGATGGTATTTGTGGCTTCCATGGTGAATTTATATAAAATCACAAAATCTCGTTTTTAGATTGTTGAAAAAATACGACGAAGAAGAGGATAAAAACACTTTGGAAACAAATAACAAACACAAGATCAAGAATACTACAGAAAATATATTTAGGCTTGAAACGTGTATAAATATTTTTCTAAACATGATATTTGTACCCTCTTCTCAAAAAGATTACTATGGGTTTGATGTAAATAGTTTTAGTGAATATGACAAGTCTTTAGAAGATGTATTGAGTAAATAATAAAAAATCTTTTAAAAAAAATAAAGATAATTCAATGAGAATAAAGAAGAAGAGTATGAAAGAGATGTGATTATGATTTACTCTCAAATACATATTTATAAATATTTTATATTATCTTTGAAAAATAACTACCAAAATAATTACAAAGGAAATCATCTTTTCAAATAAATCTTTTGAAAATAATTTTTTTTTTATTGGAACAATTTATGGAGGGATAAAACCCAATACTCTTCGAATCCGGATCGTAAAATCCCATGAGTCGATTTGAACCAATCCCAACAACGTCATTTGGTTGAGTTCAGCCGCAATCGAGACTCCGACCTCGCACGCAATAATGCCGTATGTCATGATGAAATAACCCATATAATATCCGAATCATAATCTTTATACCCCAATTTTGCCCCTCTTCGTTTTGGTAAATTTCAAGTTTGTTTCTCGTACTGCTCGCCAGGAAGGAATGCTGCTGGCAATCGAGTAAATATGATCAAATTGTTGGTTTATTATGTTCCCATGTTTTTTCCACCACAGTAATTAGCCTTTTTTTTTAAAACAAACGAAAACGAAGCAGCCTAAGGAACACCAGACATGACGATTTGGATGCGTGGCGGCACTCCATTGGCGTGAAATCATCTCATCGGACAGGCGGTAAGGTAATTTTACTGTAGGTTACCTACAGTCGCGAACCTCCACAGGGATGAGAGATAGCTCTGAAATGACGACCCGGATGAAGCCTCCTCTCGCCGCCGTCCTTGCGATGGCAGTTGCCGTCGTCTCGGTCGCCGCCGCTGAGGTATACTTCGAAGAGCGATTCGGAGGTATACCCTCTCCATCATTGCACTGGAGATCTGTGGTCTGCTCTCTGCTTCTGCGCTCGATATCGACCCGCATTTCGATCTATCGGTAGTATTTCTGCTTTCGTTGATACGATCTCTCTGTTTTCGATGTGTATCGACTTCGATCTAAGGACGAGTGCTCTTTGAATCTTAGGCCTCGCACTGGGACGCTGATTAATTAGATTAACATTTGGTTTGATCTTTGATTGATCGATTGATGCGTTATCAGATGAACGCGACATGTGTTGGAGTTGATGGAATCGAGAAAATTGATTATTCCAGTTCCTTTGCAGTTGACGCTTCTCAATTTTGCACGCACGGCAGGAAAATTACTGATATTTTAGTTTACCTACATTTTGGTATAGCGGCGGTTCTTCTTCTTGTTCGTTGGTGGTCTCTACTAGGGTTTTAGATGTTAGTGCTTATTGTCTGCTCATGAGCATTGCGTGAAGCTGATCATCATGGCGGCTAGTTTAGAGCGTTCTGACCAAATTCACCAAAAGGTCTGATCGCCTTAAATCTTTGCCATGTGTTGTGACCTGCTAGATTGTTGTGTCAGAAGATTTGGATATTCGATGCTGAATAACTGTGAGTCGCTTGAGAGTGGATCATTTGTTTGTTTGTGGATTTTGCTTCTAATGCCTGTTGGATGTATCCTTGATTAACTAGTTGTTAGTCTAAATTATGATGCAGATGTTGCAAAGAGATATTTTCAATCCGGTGAAGCTATATTCTTACTATCTGTTTTGGGATTAAGGATTTAGAATAATGGAATTTTTTTGTGTGTATAAAGATATGGTTATGCAACAATCATGGAGAGAATGGACTTTCATAGCTCTGAATTGAACTGTCAAGTAATTAGAAAATTGTTTCCTGCTAAACATTACTTATATACACTTCTCTATATCCGCATGGTTAATTTAATTCTGCAATTTTTCGTTGCAAAATGAAGATGGATGGGAGAATCAGTGGGTCATATCTGACTGGAAGAAGGATGAGAACATGGCTGGAGACTGGAACCACACATCTGGTAAATGGACTGGTGATCCTGAAGATAAAGGCATCCATCTACAGTTACTAAAGCTCACTGTATGATCCTTGCCGCAGAATTACTGTCCTGAGCTTTGTAGAATATAATTCCACAGAAAAACTGTAAGCATCTGTTGCTATAAGATGCCAGAGGAATTCAAACTACTGAAGACTACAGATTCTATGCCATTTCGGCAGAGTTTCCAGAATTCAGCAACAAGGACTAGACATTAGTTTTGCAATTCTCAGTCAAACATGAACAAAAACTTGACTGCGGAGGTGGCTATATTAAGCTTCTTAGTGGTGAAATTGATCAGAAAAATTTGGTGGAGTGACCCCCTATAGGTACTTCTTACTTTCTTGGATAACCTCCTGGGTAGTAATTGATATTGCACCATCTTTTCTTCCTTGTTGGTAATCTAAATTGATGATCTGCATTTGGAAATTGCAGTATTATGTTTGGCCCAGATATCTGTGGGTACAGCACCAAAAAGGTTCATGAAGTCACATGTGAGACTGACCAGCTAACACATGTTTACACTTTCATTATCTTCCCGTATGCCATGTACAGCATCCTTATTGACAACAATGAGAAGCAAACAGATAGCTTATAGTGACTGGGGTATTCTTCCTCCCAATCATATCAAGGATCCCAATGCCAAAAAGGTAACTGTTGTCTTCATGTGGTTCATCATAAACTATTTAGGAGTGCATAGTTTCACACATAATTAGTTGTCTGATCTCATTGTTCTATGTGACAGCCAGAAGATTGGGATGGCAAGGAGTATATCCCTGACCCCGTGGACAAGAAACCAGAGCCAGTCTTAACTCAACTTCATTAACATTTATCTTTTTTTCTTTTTGGTTGAAGGGTTGAGTAGAATGCCGCTTACCAATGGTTGTAGTTCTTAACTATTTGTAAGAGGGAGATACCGTGTGGCTTATTTTATTTACTATTGTTTGCATAAAGGAGCTATTGAATAACTTTGCATTATGCTGTTCATTGACTTGCAAAAGGGTTTCAAAAGTAAGTTCCAGATCAAACTTGTACTACTATAATTTTGTTCCTGAAATGGGGGACATGTAAGTCAAGGAAAAAATGTCAGTCTTTTATTAACTTATTTGTACATGCATAATCTTTTCCTAACAACCTACACTTACTCAAATGAACATATCATATTGGTATATTTAGATTACATCAGCTATTCAAGTTGCCATCTGATATTTTTTTTAGCAATAACATGAATTCGAAGTCACTGCATTTTTTGCTTGAATTGCAATCATGGCACACCACCTTTCATCAATATCTGCTTGTTAAATGTACTTTTTGACAATAACAAACTAAGTTGATCTTATTGATGAAGGGGTATGATGACATCCCTAAGGAGATTCCTGATCCTGATGCCAAAAAGGTACTGCTATTATTTGGAAAAAAAGAAACTAGTTTGAGGAAGTGGTGTTGTGTCATGTCCGCTGTATCTTCTGCTACTGCATAATTGTTTTTATGCATTTTTTTTGCAGCCAGAAGATTGGGATGAAGAAGAAGATGGTGAATGGATGGCCCCAACCATTCCAAACCCTGAATACAAGGGGCCCTGGAAACCAAAGGTGTACAGAGCACCTCATTCATCAAAGAATCTGCATTAGAGCATGAGAAAAGAATCTAATTTATTATTTTGGTTTCTTTACAGAAAATTAAGAATCTTAATTACAAGGGAAAGTAGAAGGCACCATTGATTGACAATCCTGGTATTTATACTATTTATTTCCTGAATTTGAATGTGCTCTGCCTTATCAGTCAATTAGAGTTTAACCTTTAATCTTTTTGCAGACTTCAAGGATGATCCTTACATCTACTATGTCTTCTCCAATTTGAGATATATAGGCATTGAGTTATAGCAGGTAAATCTACTCTTCACCTCACTTGAACCTAGTTTCCTAGTATTTATTTTGTGATTCATTATTTTTTTGCACATTTCAGGTTAAATCTGGGTCTTTGTTTGACAACATTTTGGTCTGTGATGACCCTGAGTGTGCAAAGAAATTTGCCAAAGAAACATGGGGCAAGCATAAGGATGCAAGTGAAATTTTTTTTACTGTTGTTAAAATCTTATAGGAGTCTAAACTGCTACAATGACTTTTGGTTTGCCTCTTGCAGGCTGAAAAGGCAGCATTTGATGAGGCTGAGAATAATAAGGAAGAAGAGGTATGTTGGCAATTTCTTTTCCTAAGAAGCTTTTTTGTCCAATATCTCGTTCTATTACATGTGCCTAATTTATCATCTTATTTTCCTTGCAACAATCATTCCATTATCTTTTGAAGTTTCATGAGCTGGACCAGAAAATACAGTGACTCAGATGTGAATCTGTTCCTTATATGGTTTAATTTAGACTGTTATATTTTGTTCGTTTAATGGATGAGCAAATGAACTTTTAGACAATTTTATTTGTGTTCATCATAACGGAGAACAAATGAGGTTCAAAATTCTTAATTATTTAATGTGATGATAAACTTCGATGGTGTTAATTTTTGTTTTAAAATTTTGATTTTGAACTCCCTCTTTATCTCTTATGAGGTTTGAATGTTTTAGGAGCTGACTTGACATCTACTTGACCTTACACAAGCTGCATTACAGTTTGCACAAGTTGTTGAAACAGTGGCCTGCACTAAATGCAGAATCATACACCTATTTCAATTTTGTTATAACCAATTTTGACTGGTTAGTTCTTCGCATACATTCTAATCTGGTTTCAGTCACCAATAAACTGACAACCTAAATGCAATACAAGTGTCAGAATTTTGCTTGTTGGATGTCTTATTTGCTTTTCTTGGTTGCCCCACAATAAATTTGCATGTTTGATGTGGTGGTCTTTATTGTTTGATCTATGGGGAATATGGAAATGTGTAATTTACCTTGCCGTTTATTTGCTGTTTTAGTGGGAATTTGTTATTCAACTGAGATTTATCTGCTTCGCTAACTTTCTTATTATTGAGTTCAAGTACTGAATGTGCTGGGTGTATAGTATTAAATACTTTCTAAACAACGCCTTATTCCTCTTATGACAGGATGCCAACAACGATGACTGGGATATAGATGCAAGTTACTCGCTGATCTTTCTGTAGTTCTTAGATCTTTTGTTCCCTCATTTGATGTTCACTTTTTGCATTGTATGATGATAACAGGAAGAAGATGAGGATGATGCAGAAGATGGCGATTCAAAGTATGATTCAGATGCAGAAGATGAAAAGGAGACTCCTCATGTAATACTCTTTTAACTTTCTTCACTCTGATGCCTTCTGTTTCTCTAAATTCGTACCAGTTATATTGTGCAAGTGTCATTGTCGCATCTATATTGTTCTATCCCTGCCACTTGATCTATTCCCTCGATGGTTTCAGGATTAGCTCTAGAGGAAATCGAGAGAGTTTTCCACGATTTTCACAGACGAGTTAATTGGGTAGTATTCAAAATTGCAGTCACCTTGAGAACCATTTCATTTCATGGAGAGAACAACTTGAGCGGAGAGCATTGTTGCATAACCTATGCGTGTCCTTAAACCTGAACTTTTAGAAGCATTTAGTCCATTTTCCTGATGCAATGAATGGTGTTAAAATGGACTAACGACATCTTTTATTCTTGTCATGTCACCTTTTTTTTTGTTTTGTTCTTCCCTTTCGTGGTTTCAAGTACCATATCAAGCCGGAGATGTTTTCAATTGTAGGTTTGAATTGCAACGACGTGTACTGCTCGGAGGAAACCCAAACATCGAGTCATGTCTTTTTCCCCGGAACAAGGTTATGCCCAAATGCTCTTAATCTCTCTTTTTCCTTTTTGTTGAGATGCTTGCTCATCGTCCTAAATTAGTCTGAATCAATTATAACCATGCAATCCCAGAGTTTGATAGCAACACCGCCTGCTACTACCTCTCCAAATCCTTGTTTTTATATTTTGCTTTCTAAAATGTGTAGTATAGGATGGACGCTTAATGAACCTGAGACGCTGAATTCAAATTTTCCTAGCACATTGTCACGAACGGTCGTTGCACACCCACAATAACTTCGTTCAACGAATCGTTCGTCGCTTTTGCATGCTTGTACCGAGACATGGTAGCATGTTTTGCCTTAGTTTTATGTATTTTTGCTTGTAAAAATGCATGTTCAAATAGGTTGCAACGCTATAGTGCGATCGCTTGTTGCGTCGGGCCGAATTGTCCAAAATAGCTCTATTTTCATGTGTCACTGCTTGTTTTCTACAAGCCGTAGCTACACGCGAAACGTCAGCCATCTCAACACCCTGGAACCCCCCCCCCCGGGTGGCACAGGGCTGGATGAGGCTTCGGTATATTGTCGGGCGTTGAAAAATCTTCACAAGTTCGCACGTTAACTTGACAGGAATTTGCCTTCGCGCTCGGCACCTAGTGAATAGTTGTTTGTGGATTTGTAATTTTTCATTCTACCTTCTAAAGTCCTTGTTTTCTCCTTCATCTTTATTCTCTCTTGCACTCAAGGCGCTTGTTGAATTGATTGTAAAGCTTTCCTCTCCGCGAGACATCAGGACTTGTCAATCGCTCGTTTTTAATCTAATCAACTTTCTATTTTATAAGTCCTTCAGGACCAGTACGAGGTTGCAACTAGGCTAAATCTTTGCAGATACATATGTCGCAAGGGCGCCTCATGACTTAGGCAATCCCAACTAAGTCCGATGAGTTGGCGCAAGAGTGCTTCATGACTTAGGCAACTTCAGTTAAGTTTATGACTTTGCCGCAAGGGTGCCTCACGACTTAGGCAATTCCAACTAAGTCCGTGACATTGTGGTATCAGAGCAGGCAAGCAATTCGAGCAAGCAGCAAAGAAACTTCGCAATCTTGCCATGGCCAAGCATCGTGGTGAATCGAGCAAGGTGGGGCAAGCCGGACCATTGCCCCAAGCAACCGCAGGTGGGCTGCAAGTGCAAACTCGCTCTTATGTTGGTAGAGCCATGTTGGAGGACCGTGATAGCGAATATGATGAATGAGAAGTTGGCTACTCTTCGCGAGCGGAGGAGGTGCAATCTGAAGTGCCAACCGGGAAGAAGAGCCATAAGGAGAGACTCACAACGGCGGAAACCCGCTTGAATGTTCTTGAAGCAAGCTTAGAGGAACTCTACTAAGGCCAACGAAGGCTTATTGGGGTAAAGAGCTCGTATGAAGAAGTTGAATCCCGAATTGACAAGGCTGAGGCCATAGTGGATCGACTAACAGATGATACCAAAGAGTCTGTGCAACATTTGCACGAAGTTGTGGCAGAACTCACTTCCAGAGTGATAGCGCTCACAAGGGCACTAAATGCGGGAGGGAGCAACACCCATGTTCCGCCACCACAAAACTTGAGGGCATCTGAGCCTCATTGATATAGAGATGCTAGGGACATAAAAGAGCTAAAGAATTTCTTGTTTGATATGGAACAATACTTTTGAGCTAAGTGGACAAAGTTTTAATATAAACCATGTATCTGAACGAGGATGCAAAACTTTAATGGCGAACCCGTTGGGAGGAGATCCAACAAGGTCGGTGTTAAGTGGACACATGGGAGGACTTAAAGCAGGAGTTGAGAACTCAGTTCCTACTCGAGAACATAGAGTTTGTCGCAAGGCGGAAGTTGAGACAACTCCGCCATAGTACTTCTATCCGAGACTACGTGAAGCAATTTTCTGCGCTAATGCTAGACATACAGGATATGTCCAAGAAGGATAAGCTATTTAGCTTCCTCGATAGCCTGAAACCATGGACTCAATAAGAATTACATCGAAGGAATGTCATTGATGTGATCGGGGCAATCGTGGCCGCAGAAAGGCTTACCGACTTTGTTTCCTCGGAGGACTCGGGGAAAAGGAAATAATCTTCAGGAAATCGCCCTCCAAAATATTCTCGATGGAAGGAGCCCGAGGGCCAACAAAGGAAGAAGAGTTCCCACAAAGGGCCAAGCTCAAAAGGCAAAGCCCCAAAACCTGGCAGATGCTTTTTGTGCGGAGGGCCGTACATGGTGAGGGAGTGCCCACAAAAACAAACACTCAATAGTTTAACAGCTTCAATCCACCCTCCAAATCAAACAAGGGCAAGGTCATCACCCTCAGTTCAAGCAGTTCAGAATCCAATAGCGATGATGAGGAGTCGCAAGATCCCCGAATGGAAGCAATGCGTTTGTTGAGTGCATTGCGGGTCAAGTAGGGGAGAACATAAAGACAAAGCCATTGAAAGTAGGGAGTAGTGAGCTGATGCACGTGGACATTAACCTTAATAGCCAAACAACCCATGCAATGGTGGACACGGGTGCTACCCACAACTTTATTACTGATCGAGAAGCAAAGCTACTTGGGCTGTGATCTTAGAGAAGAACCTAAGTCAGATGAAGGCGGTGAACTTGGAGGCCAAGTGGATCTTCGGGCTAGCAAAGGGAGTCCCTATCAAGATTGGAACATGGAGCGTGAACATGAACATGATGGCGATGCCATTGGACGACTTCCAAGTGATTCTTGGAATTGAGTTTATGCACACAGCGAAGTTGGTTTCAATGTCGTTCCTAAACTCCCTATGTATGATGGGAGGTGACGACCCTTGTGTGGTTCTCGTCTCTTGGAGAGGAACCAGGGACCCCCAACAGATATCGACATTACAACTGAAGAAAGGGGTATGAAATGGTGAATTAACATTCGTGGCTATTGTGAAGCTAGAGCCACTCGACGAAGAGGTCACTCATAAACCTGCTGTGGTGGTGAATGTTCTGAAGGAGTTCACAGATGTTATGCCATCCGAGTTGCCAAAGACTCTACCACCATACAGAGGCGTGGAGCATCATATTGAGTTGGAGCCAGGAGTGAAGCCTCTAGCGAGACCACCCTATCGCATGTCCCCTCTAGAGCTAACAGAGCTCAGAAAGCAGTTAGATGGACTGCTAAGCGGTGGTCTCATCCATAGCTCCAAAGCATCATTCAGAGCTCCAATTCTCTTCTAAAAGAAACAAGATAGGAGCCTCCGACTATGCATCGATTATCGAGTCCTCAACAAAGTGACGGTGAAGAACAAGTATCCGATCCTACTCATCGCGGACTTGTTCGACCAATTGGGCAAGGTTATGTATTTCTCCAAACTTGACCTCCAGTCAGGGTACTGGCAGGTGCGCATTGCTGAAGGCGATGAAGCGAAGACTACTTACGTGACCAAGTATGGAGCGTTTGAGTTCTTGGTAATACCTTTCGGCTTAACCAACACTCCGACCACGTTCTGCACTCTTATGAGCCAACTATTTAAAGAGTATTTGGATAAGTTTGTGGTCGTCTACTTGGACGATATCGTCTTCTATAGCCAAACGCTCGAGGAGCATATCGAGCATATTCGGATAATTTTCAAGGTTTTCTGGGAGAACACTTTGTTCGTGAAAAGAGAGAAGTGCTACTTTGCTCAAACGAAGATATTATTCTTGGGGCATCAAATCGGTGATGGCTCCATTTGGATGGACAAATCAAAGGTGCAAGTTGTTGCGCAATGGCGAACTAAAAAAAAGGTGCCAGAACTAAGATCCTTCCTTGGTTTCGTCTATGTATGATGGGAGGTGATGACCCTTATGTGGTTCCCGTCTCTCGGAGAGAAACCAAGGACCCCTAATAGATATCAACATTACAACTAAAGAAAGGGGTACACAAAGGCGAATTAACATTCGTGGTTGCTGTGAAGCTAGGGCCACTCGACGAGGAGGCCACTCATGAACCTGCTGTGGTGGCAAATGTTATGAAGGAATTCACAGACGTTATGCCACCCGAGTTACCGAAGACTCTGCCACCACGCAGAGGCATAGATCATCATATCGAGCTGGAACTAGGAGTGAAGCCTATAACAAGACCACCCTCTCGCATGTCCCCTCCAAAGCTAGTAGAGCTCAGAAAGCAGTTAGATGAACTGCTAAGCGGTGGTCTCATTCGTAGCTCCAAAGCACCATTCGGAGCTCCAATTCTCTTACAAAAGAAATAAGATGGGAGCCTCCGACTATACGTCGATTATCGAGCCCTCAACAAAGTGACGGTGAAGAACAAGTATCCCATCCCGCTCATCACGGACTTGTTCGACCAATTGGGCAAAGCCTAGTATTTCTCCAAACATGACATTGAGTCAAGGTACTGGCAGGTGCGCATTGCTGAAGGCGACAAAGCGAAGACTATCTGCGTGACTAGGTATGGAGCGTTTGAGTTTTTAGTAATGCCTTTCGGCTTAACCAATGCTTCGACCATGTTCTGCACTCTTATGAACCAACTATTTAAAGAGTACTTGGATAAGTTTGTGGTCGTCTACTTGGACGATATCATCATCTACAACCAAACACTCGAGGAGCATGTCGAGCACCTTCGGACAATTTTCAAGTTTCTTAGGGTGAACACTTTATTCGTGAAAAGGGAGAAGTGCTACTTTGCTCAAACAAAGATCTTATTCTTGGGGCATCAAATCAGTAATGGCTCCATTCGGATGGATAAATCAAAGGTGCAAGTTGTTGCGAAATGGGGAACTCTTAAAGAAGGTGCCAGAGCTGAGATCCTTCCTTGGTTTCGTCAACTACTATCGGTGCTTTATAGTGGGGTATTCGAAGCGTGCAACTCCATTGACGGAGTTACTGAATAAGGAGTAGCCTTGGAGGTGGTTTGATAAATGTGAAGCTGCATTACAAGATCTGAAGGCTCCTGTGTTGGAATAACCGGTGCTCAAAATTTCTGACTATGGGGAGCCATTCGAAGTCCATATAGATGCTTTAGACTTTGTTATTGGAGGAGTACTCATGCAGAAGGGTCACCCGGTAGCCTACGAGAGCTGCAAGCTCAACGAGACCGAGTGACGGTATCCGGTGCACAAGAAGGAGATGACAGTGGTGGTCCACTATCTTCGAGTTTGGCGACACTACCTTCTTGGATTATGATTTTGTGCTGAGGACAAACAACATCGCTTTGAGCTATTTTCAAACTCAAAAGAAACTCTCCCCATAGCAAGCACGATGGTAGGACTTCCTGGCTGAGTTTGATATGGCAATGAGTACAAGCTCGGGAAAGCAAATGTTGTGGCCGATGCATTAAGCCAAAAAGTGGAGCGAGTGAATGCCATACAGTTGGAGGGCAGAGGCCAAGCAAGTCAGTTTCACTCCAACTTCCTTTCCAGGATCAGGGATGGACTGTATAGTGATCCCCAAGCAGTAACCCTGATGCAGCTTATCAAAGAAGGCAAGACACGATGATTTTAGGTTAAGGAGGGACTCATTTACACAAAAGGAAATAAAGTTTATATCCCTTGGGTGGACAATTTGAGATGTAAACTCTTAAGAGAGTGTCACGATTCCCTTTGGGTTGGACATCTTGGTATTCACAAAATGTTAGCTCTCGTGGAGAGGGCCTTCTACTGGCCGAAGATGGGGATTGATGTGGAGGAATATGTTCAAACGTGCCTCACTTGCCAACAAGACAAGGTAGAGCAGCGGAAGCCAGTAGGACTTTTGGAGCCATTGCCTGTATTATAAAGGTCGTGTGAGAGCATTTCCTTGGACTTCATATTAAGTTTCTCGGCAGTTGGGGGACTCGAATCGATACTTATGGTAGTTGATTGATTTTCAAAGTATGCAACTTTCATTGCCGCACCCCTATATTGTTCAGTAGAGGAGGTGGCCAAGTTGATGATGAAGAATGTGGTGAAGTATTGGGGAGTCTCATATAATATCATCAGTGATCGAGATGCTCGGTTCCTTGGATGATTCTGGACCGAGCTATTCAAATTATTTGGGTCTAAGTTATACTTCTCCACAAGCCTCCACCCATAAACGGATGGCCAAACTGAAAGGATAAACTCGCTCTTTGATTAATATCTTTGGCACTACATGAGTGCCAACCAACGAGATTGGGTGACGTTGTTGGACATAGCCCAATTCTGCTACAACTTATAGTGAAGCTCTACGTCCAACAAGAGCCCCTTCAAAATCATTACAGGGCAACAATCGTCAACTCCTCACACCTTGGCTATTGGGTATACTAGTAGTCCATCAACATATCACTTTGTAAAAGAATGGCATCGAAATGCAAATATTGCGTGGGCTTACCTGGAGAAGGCAGGCAAAAGGATGAAGAAGTGGGCAGACTTGAGAAGGCGACCGTATGAGTTCAAAGTCGACGATTTGGTGTTGGTAAAGCTCCAACCGGCATCACTCCTATTTTGTAGGAACATAGTATACAAAGGATTGATGCGCAAGTATGAAGGACCCTTCCTAATTATCAGTAGGGTGGGCAATGTCTCCTACAAGTTGCAACTGCCGGCATAGCTCAAAATTCATAGTGTTTTCCATGCCAACAACTTGAAAGCCTACCATTCAGATCTGCAAGATGCTTCTCGAAGTGTTTTAACTCGGCCACCCCCCACCAGAGCCTCCTACGGAAAGCGAGTTGAAACTATTTTAGTGGAACGCAAGATAAAGCTACCTAATGGTGCTGAGCATACCGAGTACTTGGTGAAGTGGCAAAAGCTTCCTCGAATCAAAGCCAGTTAGGAGCCTAAATATGGCCTATGACATGAAGAAGCAGTCATTAACAACTACCAACAAGCATCAATGAGGGCGTTGATAGTTTAAATGGGGGAGAATGTCACGAATGGTCGTAGCGCATTCGTAATAACTTTGTTCAACGAACCGTTTGTCGCTTTTGCATGCTTGTACTGAGACATGATAGCGTGTTTTGCCTTAGTTTTGTGTGTTTTTACTTGTAAAAATATATGTTCGAACAGGTTGTAGTATTGTAGTGCGACCGCTCGTCGTGCCAGGCCAAACTGCCCAAAATAGCTCCGTATTTACGTGTCACGACTTGTTTTCTGCAAGCCGCAGCTGCACGCAAAACATCAGTCATCTTAGCACCCTAGAACCCCTCAGGTGGCATAGGGTTGGATGAGGCTTCGGTATATTATCGGGCCTTGAAAAATCTTCATAAGTTTACACATTAACTTGACAGGAACTTGCTTTCGTGACCGACACCCAGTGAACAATTATTTGTGGACTTGTAACTGTTCATTCTACCTTCTAAAGTTCTTATTTTCTCCTTCCTCTTTCTTCTCTCTTGCACTCAAGGTGCTACGTTTGTTTCCCCTCTTAGTGTTGGATAACTACCTATATTTCAGATTTTTAAAGCCTTCTCCACTTGGCTCAAGATATCTGTCATTTTGATAACTTAGAATGTCAATATGAAAGATTTGTTGCAACAAATCCCAACTAAAAAAAGAGATGAAATGATATAATAAATCTCTGGCTTTAAGAGAGATGTACCAGAACTAACTTCGTTATTTTTATACCATAACATGATGCCAACATAAAATGAGTATGGGTGACTTCTGATATATACACGAAATTACAGTTTTTATTTTTTTTTTAAATAAATAAATTAAATAATATTTTAGATTTGATGAATAACGTAACTAAAAATAAGGATTTCTTATTTTGAGTTAAGACCAATAGTGTCATTTACACATCACCCTTCCACCGGCAACATCTTTAAAATATCTGCCATTCGAATAAAGTAGAATGTCAAGGTGAAAGATTTGCTGCATTAAATCCAAGAACTAACCTCATTATTTTTCTATGGTAACATGATTCCAACCTAAAATGAGGATAGGTGAATTCTGATACATACATAAAATTATTATTTCATTTCTTTTAAAAATAAATAAATTAAATAATATTATAGATTTGATGAATAATATAATTAAAAATAAAGATTTATTACTTGGAGTTAAGGCCAATAGTGTTATTTATGTTGAACTTGATTATGAAACCAATTGATAGTGTTTATGATTTGATCTGCGTTTTAAGTGACGCAGGAAGCTTCGATCAGGGAGAGACAATTAAAGCAAGAAGAACCATGTTGGACCGAAGAGAAACATGTCAAAAGATTAGACGTCGAGCCGAAGGATCAATCGACGTATCGACAGAAGGCCTCAGGCCAAGAAGAGCGGAAATTACGCCAAGGAAATCGAAGTTGCGGAAATCAACTAGCCGATTAGGCAATAGGCCGCAAGATAGGACGATGAGCCGAAGAATCAGACAAAGCGTCGATAAACCAATGACATATCGGACAATATTTGATTTAAGCCTAATAATAATTATCTAGATCAAAGTAGATTCTAAGTGTGTAGGATTAACTACGATAGCAAGACATAAAGCAAAATGAAGTCTCATAATCAAGAATGAGACTTCATTGGGAGTTCGAGAGTTTGTCGAAACTCCGGACGTTCGTTAGAAGTTCTATCAGAATTGACCGAGAAGTCCAAGAGCTTGCCAAAGAAGCTCGTCGTGAAGTCCAGGAGTTTGCCGGGAGTCCATTGGAACATTGCCGAGAGATCATCGGAAGTTCGCTGGAAGATCACCGGAAGCTCGCTGGAAGAAACCTAGACTTGGACTTATTTAGCTTAGTAAATATCTTAAAATTCGTAGTTAGCATATAATTGGGTTGGAATTGGGCCAACTCAATTAGGGGCCAAATGGGCCAAGTTTAGGCTATGTTGGGCCAAGTGAATAGGCCCAAACAGTGACCCAATAGGTAGAACCAATGTGGCACAGCCTCCGAGACTGTCAGGCGGTGGTATCGTCTAGTGTTAGGCTGCAAGCGGTGGTACCGCCCATACCCTAAAATTTCGGAGATTTGAATTTTGGCTCCAAGTTTTGAAGCTATTTAGGGTTTATAAATACCCCAGCTATTCCTGCATGGAGTAGCAAGAAAGGTGATAAAAAACTGTGTTTCTAAAGTTGAAAACCCTTGTAAAGTGTAGAGTCCCTCCTCCTAAAGTTTAGAGATCATTCTAAGGGAGAGTGTGAGAGAAGCTATGTAAAAAGGGGTTGTAAAGGTTCTCTCCTGAACCTGTCAAAAGGAGAATGGAATTGTAAGGGTAGTTGTGTTATGAAAGGGGTTGGCATTAAGAGGGAGGGTGAATTAGTGCAACGGTCAAATCACATTGGTTACGAAAATTTCTTCGTTTCGTATGATAAAACCGATTTCGAAAATGCTTAACATTGAAAGCAATAAGAGGAGCATAGCAAGTAATGAGAATGTAGTTTACAGTTTAAAGTAAATTGCTCAAAGTAAAGCAAACCAGATTTTTATAGTGGTTCGGTTGTCGCGACCTACATCTACTCCGTCGATTCCTCTTCCGTCGAGGCCACTGACATCCACTATCGGTCTTCCTTCAATAGGCGAAGACCAACCACCTTTTACAACTCGATTCTCCTTTTATTGGGTTTAGGAGATAACTCTTACACCCCCACTCACTCCTCTCTCAAACTATTCTAACACTTAGAACTTTTGAGAGGAGTTTATATAAGAGTGTAGCAACGTTTCTTTCTATTTTCACTCTTAAGTCTTGTGTATATTAACCAAGGATGAGAGGGGTATTTATAGGCTTCAAGTTGATTCAAACTTGGAACCTAAAAACATCTTATCTCGGGTTTCCTAGGTCCGAGCGATACCACCGCTAGTGTCAGTTCTGACACTAACACTACATTGGGCGGTACCACTGCTTGGGAGGCTGTGCTAGGCGGTACCACTGCCTGGACTAGCGGTACCACCGCCTGCAGCCTCTCGGAGGCTGTGTTTGGGCAGTACCATCGCCTGACACCATCTCGGAGACTGTGCCACGACGGTACCACCTCTTGGGTCATTGTTTGACCCTCTTATTAAGCCCAACACAGTCCTTACATGGGCCCAATTGGCCCATAATTGGATTGACCCAATTTCAAACCCAATTATATACTAACTACGAAATCTAATACATACTTAAACTAAACAAGTTTGTAAGTCTTGGTTTCTTCTAGCGAGCTTCCGACGATCTTCCAGCGAACTTCCGATGATCTCTCGGCAATGTTCCAGTGGACTCCCGACAAGCTCCTAGACTTCACGATGATTTTCTTGGTGAGTTCCGACGAGCTTCTTTGACAATTTTCGAGACTTCTCGGCTCATTCTGATGGAACTTCCGACGAATGTCCAGACTTCCGACAAACTCTTGAACTCTCAACGAAATCGCATCCTTGATTCCAGGACTTTATTTTGCTTCATGCATTGCTATCGTAGTTAATCCTGCATATGTAAAATACACTTCGATCTAGACAATTATTACTAAGCTTGAATCATGTTGTCCGGCATGTCATTGGTCCATTGACGTTTCGTCCGATTCTTAAGCGCATCGTCCTCTCTTGCAGCCTATTTCCCAATCGGTCAGTTGACTCCGCAACTTCGATATCCTTGGCGTAATATCCGCTCTTCTTGGCCCGATGCCCGAATCCATGACCCGAAGCCTTCTATCGATACGTCGACCGATCCTCCAGCCCGACGTCCAATCTTTTGACATGTTTTCCTCCGGCCCAACATAATTCTTCCTGCTTTAATTGTCTCATCCTGATCGAAGCATTCTGCGTCACTCAAAATGCAAATCAAATCATAAATGCTATCAATTGGTTTCATCATCAAAATACGAGATTCAACAATCTCCCCCTTTTTGATGATAACAACTAATTGATGATGGAGTTAACCTTAACTCCCCCTATTAATATGTCATATTGATAGAACATTGAATTCAAGCTGAATTCAAGTCATTGTAAATTTCATCATGAATATTTGTAATAAATCATCATGCATAACATGATCATGCTTCTCTCCCTTTGTCATCAACAAAAAGGAGAAGTTCCAACTATCAAGTGTTTGTGATATAAGTTCAAATCATTGCATGTAAAACATAATATCAAGTTTTATCATCATGCAATTTGTAAGCTAGAAAATTTAGCAAGTGTTACATCATGCAAGCTATCAAGTTTTAGATATGCAAGGTAGTAAGATAGTAAGTTTACAACATACAAGCTAGCAAAAATTTCAAAAGCAAATGCAAGATAGTTTTCTTATTGAAGTGTGTAAGCTAGTGATTCTTGCTTCCTTTTGCAATGTGCAAGTTGCAAGTTTTGCTTCTTGAGATTGGTAAGATAGTGATGTTTAAGATAGCAAGCTCTTTTTTCTCTTTTGAGAAGTGCCATTTTTGTTTCCTTTACAAAGTGCAAGCTAGCAAAATTTTACATTATTTTACAACAATCAAACTAGCAATTTGATAAGTGTTACTTTTATTTGAAGTATGAAGGCTAGCAAATTTTTGAAAAATAATGCAAGATAATAAGCTAGCAAGATACAATGTTTTACATGAAGCAAGCTACATGAAGTACGTTTGCATCTTCTCTTTAGATGTGCAAGCAAGCAAGTTTTTGCATCTTCTTGACTTGTGCAAGTTAGCTATCTCCCCCTTTATCATTGTCAAAAAGAAGGGAAGAATACAATTTTGAATCTCTTTTTCCCTTTACAATAATTTTCAAATCATGACAAAGGATGAATAATCAAAGATGAAAAATCAAGTTATGAATGTCAAAATAATTTTTCATCATGAATATTTTATCATTGCATGCATCATTATCATAAGTTGAAGTATTGCATGCATAATATCAAATCATCATTTATAATTACATTAATGTTTCAATCATTATTTCAATATATTTGTGATCATTATAGTTTCAATTTACAACATGCATTATTTTAAAACTTTACATATCATCCTTACTCTATGCATGATACTAAAAATAAATCAATCATTATATCATACATGATACTCATAAGCTAGCAAATTTATATCATTTTAGAGCATCAAAACAATATCATGAGTATTTTATGCATTCATATCATCAATATCACTTTCAAAAGATTCAAAATGACATAAACAACTTTATCAATCTCTTAGTGAAAAATCGATAAGGTAGGGATTTGAGAAGTTTTCAAGAAAAAGCTTTCTTATTTTTATTTATTTGTTTCATACAAGCATTCCTTTATCCTTTTTTTATGCCAAATGAATATATATATCATCGTTTAAAATGAAAGTGCAAGATTTATTACGACAAAGATCAATAAGCCACTTTCATTATGGTAAAAATTGATAATCCATAAATCATAAGATTCATTATGCATAATTTCAATTTATAAAACCATTAACCATGATTTTAAATCAATATGCTCAAGTTTTTATATGAAAACCATCCATCTTGTTTAAAATCGAAAAAGCAACATTTCATCGTGAATAACTTCAGAGTCTCATGCATAGAATAAATCAAGCATGATTTCATTAAACATAAATCATCTTCAATCAAAATCATGAAATCATCAAGATATACATTAATGCTTCTTAAACTAATCTTGTTAGGTGTATAAACATTATATTTATATCTAATATTTTATTATATTATTACATCATTAAAACATCAAGCATGATTTCATAAGGCATTCAAAATCATTTTGTTTGTTTATCATAAAACATGTAATTTTCATGATTATTTTCAAAATTACTAGCATGATCCCAATTTTTAGTATTTTCATTACATTATTAAATATAAAAATTTCAAGAAAAATAATTAAACTAAATTAAAAATAACTCATAAAAAAACATCATGTAATTTTGAAATAAATTAAAGACATTTTGATTACCTCATTGTCGAAAGCCGTTAAGGTATAGTTTGCTACCTCGCCTTTGTTGATTTTCTCCTTGTCTTCGGATGAGCTTGATTCATCCAACATTGCTTCCTTCTTCTTGTGTTCATAGTAAGTAGTTGCATTCTTTTTGTTCTTTAATTTTTATTTTATTAACTTTTTAAATTTCATGAGTAGTTCAAGTTCACCATCATTTGAGCTTATACTCGAGTGGTCTTCATGTGTTCTAAGTGTCAAATCCTTTCTGTTCTTTGGAAGGTTGTTCTTGAGTTCTTCATATGCATTGCACGTCATTTCATGGGTCATCAAAGACCTTATAAGTTCTTGGAGAGGAAAATAGTTTAAGTTTTTTTATTCTTAAATAGTCGTTACTTTTGAATCCCAAGTTTTAGAAAATGAGCGTAAAACATTATTCACAAGTTCAAGATTCGAAAAACTTTTATCAAGGGCTTTTAAACCATTGACGACATCTATAAAACAGGTATACATGTCAATAATGGTTTTACTCGGCTTCATTCGAAAAAGTTTAAAATCTTGTATTAAAAAATTGATTTTTGAATATTTAACTTTGATAGTATTTTCATGTGTGATTTCGAGAGTGCGCTATATGTCAAAAGTCGTTTCGCACATAGAAACTCGATTAAACTCAATTTTATCTAAGGCGCAAAACAAGACATTCATAGCCGCATTTAAAGAAAGTCTTCTTCTCCAAATCATTCCAATGGTTCATTGGAAGAGAAGATATTTGAAAACCAAATTCGACTATGTGTCATAAATCGAGATTCAATGAAAGCAAGAAAACTCTCATTTGAGTTTTCTAATAAGTGTAGTCCGTCCCATTGAAAAAGGGAGGTCGAATAAGAGAGTGACCCTCTTGAAAGCCGAAAAGAGTCATTTCTCTTTTGTGTTAAACCAAATGAGAAATCACGAGGCTCTGATACCAATTGTTAGGAAATGGGTCGACACTAGGGGGGGTGAATTAGTGTAGCGGTCAAATCACGTCGGTTACAAAAATTTCTTCGTTTCATACGATAAAATCGATTCCAGAAATTCTTAACTTTAAAAGTAATAAGATGAGCATAGCAAGTAATGAGAAGGCAGTTTACAGTTTAAAGTAAATTGCTCAAAGTAAAGCAAACTAGATTTTTATAGTGGTTCGATCGTCGTGACCTACATTCACTCCGTCGATTCCTCTTCCGTCGAGGCCACTGGTATCCACTATCAGTCTTCCTTCAATAGGCGAAGACCAACCACCTTTTACAACTCGATTCTCCTTTTATCGGGTTTAGGAGATAACCCTTACACCCCTACTTACTCCTCTCTCAAACTATTCTAACACTTCGAACTTTTGAGAGGAGTTCACACAAGATTGCAGTAGCATTTCTTTCTATTTTTACTCTCAAGTCTTGTGTATGTTAACCAGGGATGAGAGGGGTATTTATAGGCTTCAAGTTGATTCAAACTTGGAGCCTAAAAACATCTCATCCTGGGTTTCCTGGGTCCGGGCGATACCACCGCTTATGCTGGGCAGTACCACCGCCATTGTCAATTCTGACACTAACACTACACTGGGCAGTACCACCGCCTAGTCTGGCGGTACCACCACCTATAGCCTCTCAGAGGCTATGTCTGGGCGGTACCACTGCCCAGATCAACGGTACCACCGCTTGACATAGTCTCGGAGACTGTGCCACGACGATGCCACCTCTTGGGTCACTATTTGGGCCTCTCATTGGGCCCAACTAGCCTATAATTGGGTTGGCCCAATTCTAAACATAATTACGTGCTAATTATGAAATCTAAGACATACTTAAGCTAAACAAGTCCGTAAGTCTTGGTTTCTTCCTGTGAGCTTCCGGCAATCTTTCGATGAACTTCAAACGATCTCTCGGCTATGTTCCAGCGAACTTCTAGCAAGCTCCTAAACTTAATGACGATCTTCTTGGCGAGTTCCAATGAGCTTCTTTAACAAGCTCTAAGACTTCTCGACCGGTTCCGACAGAACTTCCGACGAACGTTCGGACTTCCGACGAACTCTCGAACTCCCAACGAAATCACGTCCTTGACTCTAGGACTTCATTTTGCTTTATGCCTTGCTATCGTAGTTATTCTTGCACATGTAAAACACACTTCGATCTAGACAATTATTACTAAGCTTGAATCATATTGTCCGGCATGTCATTGGTCCATCGACGCTTCGTCCGATTCTTTAGCGCATCGTCCTCTCTTGCGGCTTATTGCCCAATCGGCCAGTTGACTCCGCAACTTCGATATCCTTAGCGCAATATCCGCTCTTCTTGGCCCGATGCTTGAATCTACGGCCCGAAGCCTTCTATCGATACGTTAACCGATCCTTTGGCCTGACGTCCAATCTTCTGACATATTTTCCTCCGGCCCAACATGATTCTTCCTGCTTTAATTGTCTCATCCTGATCAAAGCATCCTGGGTCACTCAAAACGCAGATCAAATCATAAATACTATCAATTGGTTTCATCATCAAAATACGAGATTCAATAAGTTGATCTTCGCCCATTGAAGGAAGATTGTCAGTGGATACCGGTAGCCTCGACGGAAGAGGAATCAACTGAGTGGATGTAGGTCACGACAACTGAACCACTATAAAAATCTGGTTTGTATTTATTTCTTGCCATTTACCTTTATTGCAAACGAAATTCTTACTTTTGCTACACTTTTGTATGCTTTCAAGTTAAATATTTTCGAGATCAGATTTTATCATACGAAGAAATTTCAAACCGATATTTTTATCCGCTGCACTAATTCACCCCCCCCCCCTCTTAGTGTCGACTCGTTCTTAACAGTTGGTATCAGAGCTATGTTATTTCTTATTTGGTTTAACACCTAAGAGAAATTTACTCTTTTCGGATTTTAAGAGGGTTTTTCTATCGTTCGTCCTCCCATGTTCACTGGGACGGACTATACTTATTGGAAAACTCGGGTGTGAGTTTTCTTACTTTCTATGGATTTGAATTTATGAAATACTATCGAAAACGATTTTAAAAAGTCTTCTACTCCAATGAAAGAATGGAATGATTTGGAGAAGAAAACTTTTTCTTTAAATGTTAGAGCTATGAATGTTATTTTCTGTCTTAGACAAAACTGAATTCAACCAAGTTTCTATTTGCGAAACGACTTTCGATATTTGGTACACTATTGAAATCACACACGAAGGCACTAGTAGAGTTAAAGACTCTAAAATAAATATTTTGATGCGTGATTTTGAATTATTTCATATGAAGTCAAGCGGGATTATTGGAGACATGTACACTCATTTTACGGATGTCGTCAATAGTCTAAAAGTTTTTGGTAAAAGTTTTTTGAATCTTAAACTTGTGAATAAAATTTTACGATCACTTTCTAAAAATTAGGATTCTAAAGTAATGACAATATTCCAGCGGACTCCCGGCAAGCTCCTGGACTTTATGACGATCTTCCTGGCAAGTTCTGATGAGCTTCTCTAGCAAGCTCCTAGACTTTTCGGTCAATTTCGACAGAACTTCCGACGAACTTTAGAACTCCCAACGAAGTCTCGTTCTTGACTCTGGGACTTCATTTTGCTTTATGCCTTGCTATCGTAGTTAATCCTACACACATAAAACCTACTTCGATCTAGACAATTATTATAAGGCTTAAATTAAATGTTGTCTAGCATGTTATTGGTTTATCGACGCTTCGTCCGATTCTTCGGCGCATTGTCATATCTTGTGGTCTATTGCCCAATTGGTCAGTTGACCTCTACAATTCTGATTTCCTTGGCGTAATTTTTGCTCTTCTTGGCCCGATGCCCGAACCCATGGCCCGAGGCCTTCGATCGATACGTTGACCGATCCTTTGGCTCTACGTCCAATCTTCTGACATGTTTCTCTCCGGCCAAACATGATTCTTCTCGCTTTAATTGTCTTTCCCTGATCGAAGCTTTCTACATCACCCAAAACGCAGATCAAATCATAAATACTATAAATTGATTTCATCATCAAAATCCAAGATTCAACAATGTAAAAATTTGCTAGCTTGTATAATGTAAAATTTATTAGAATTGCTAGCTTGAACATTGCAAAGGAAGCAAAAATTGCACTTCTCAAATAAAATGAGAAAAACTTGCTATCTTGAACATCACCAAGAATTGCTAGCTTACTGTCTTGCACATTTCAAAAGATGCAAAAATTTGCTAACCTTCATGTATGAAAAACTTGCTAGCTTGCATGTTCTAAACTTGCTATTTACTATCTCGCATTCTTTTTCAAAAACTTGCTAGTTTTCATACTTCAAAGAGAAGTAGCACTTGTTCTAATATAATGTAACATTTGCTAAATTTGCTAGCTTGCATATTAGAAAATGATGTAAAATTTACCAAAATTACTAGCTTGCATGAAGTAAAACTTGCTTGTATATCTAACGAGAAGCAAAAGTGCTATCTTGCCTGTCTCGAGAAGTAAAACTTGTAACTTGCACAGTGCAAAATGAAACAAGAATTGCTAGCTTGCACACTTAAACAAGAGGAAAAAAATGCTATCTTGCATTCTTTTTTGGAAAACTTACTAACTTAAACATTGCAAAGAAAAGCAAATATGCTAAACTCAACACATCTCTAAAACTTGCTAGCTTGCATGATGATAAATGCAATGATTTGAAATTATATATCAAAAGCTTGTATAGTTGCACTTCTCTTTTTTGTTGATGACAAAGGGGGAGAAGTTATGTTGATGATATGCATATAATGTATTGCAAATATTCATGATGAAATATTACTTTGACTTGAATTCAATTTGAATTCAAGGTTCATCTCACATATGCCATATTGATAGGAGGAGTTAAGGTTAACTCCGTCATCAATTGGTTGTCATCATCAAAAAGGGAGAGATTGTTGAATCTCAGATTTTGATGATGAAACCAATTGATAGTGTTTATGATTTGATCTGCGTTTTAGGTGATGTAGGAAGTTTCGATCAGGGAAAGACAATTAAAGCAGGAAGAATCATGTTCGGCCGGAGAGAAACATGTCAAAAGATTAGACGTAGAGCCAAAGGATCGGTCAACATATTGATAGAAGGCCTCGGGCTATGGGTTTGGGCATCGGGCCAAGAAGAGCAAAAATTATGCTAAGGAAATCAGAATTATGGAGGTCAACTGATCGATTGGGCAATAGACCACAAGATAGGACAATGCGTCGAAGAATCGGACGAAGCGTCGATAAACCAATGACATGCCGGACAATATTTGATTTAAGTCTTATAATAATTGTCTAGATCGAAGTAGGTTTTAAGTGTGCAGGATTAACTACGATAGTAAGGCATAAAGCAAAATAAAGTCCTGGAGTCAAGAACGAGACTTCGTTGGAAGTTCAAGAGTTCGTCGGAAGTCCGGATGTTCATCGGAAGTTCTATCGGAATTGACCGAGAAGTCCAAGAGCTTGCTAGAGAAGCTTATCGGAACTCGCCAAGAAGATTGTCATGAAGTCTAGGAGTTTGTCGGGAGTTCGTTGGAACATTGCCGAGAGATCATCGTAAGTTCGCCGGAAGCTCACCGAAAGAAATATGGACTTACAAACTTATTTAGCTTAGTAAATGTCTTAAAATTCATAGTTAGTATATAATTGGGTTGGAATTAGGCCAACTCAATTATGGGCCAAGTTTGGACTATGTTGGGCCAAGTGAAAAGGCTCAAACAATAACCCAACATGTAGAACAGACGTGGCACAATCTCCGAGACTATATCAGGTGGTGGTACTGCCTAGACTTAGTCTCCAAGACTGTCAAGCGATGGTACCGCCTAGTGTCAGGCTGCAGGTGATGGTACCGCCCATACCCCGAAATTTTGGGGATTTGAATATTGGCTCTAAGTTTTGAAGTCATTTGGAGTCTATAAATACCCCAGCTATTCCTGCATAGAATAGCAAGAAAGGTGATAAAAAACTCTATGTTTCTAAAGTTGAAAACCGTTTAAAGTGTAGAGTCCCTCCTCCTAAAGTTTAGAGATCATTCTAAGGGAGAGTGTGAGGGAAGCTTTGTAAAAAAGGGTTGTAAAGGTTTTCTCCTGAACCTATCAAAAAGAGAATTGAGTTGTAAGGGTAGTTGATATTCGCACATTGAAGGAAGATCGTTAGTGGATACCGGTGGCATTGACGGAAGAGAAATCGACGAAGTGGATGTAGGTTATGACTACCGAACCACTATAAAAATCTAGTTTGCATTTATTTCTTACTATTTACCTTTATTGCAAACAAAATTCTTATTTTCACTACTCTGCGTGCTTTCAAGTTAAGCATTTTCGAGATTTGAGTTTATCGTACGAAGCGTCCCCCTTTTAGTGCCGACTCATTCCTAACAATTTAAACATTACCTTAGACTAGCAAGATATTTTGAATATCTATTATTAGGATAAAATAGAATGTCAAGTGAATAATTTGCTGCATTAAATCTCAGCTAAAAATAGCGAACAAACGGGATCACAATAAATCTCTAGCTCCAAGGGAGATGTACCATAACTAACCTCATTATTTTTCTATGGTAACATGATGCCAACATAAAATGAGTATAGGTAAATTCTAATATATATACATGAATTTATCGTTTTATTTTTTCAAATAAATAAATTAAATAATATTTTAGATTTGATGAATAATGTAACTAAAAACATGGATTTATTATTTTGAGTTAAGGCCAATAGTATCATTTATACATTACCTTTAGACTAGCAAGATGTTTAGAATATCTGCCATTCGAATAAAGTAGAACGTCAAGGTGGAAGATTTGCCGCATTAAATCTCAGCTAGAAAAAGAGGAGAAACAAGATCATAAATCTCTCGCTCTAAGGGAGCTGTATCAGAACTAATCTTATTATTTTTCTATGATAACATGATGCCAACATAAAATGAGTATATGTGAATTCTGATATATATATATATATATGAATTATTATTTTATTTTATTTTTAAAATAAATAAATTAAATAATATTATAAATTTGATGTATAATATTACTAAAAATAAAATATTTATTACTTTAAGTTAAGACCGATAGTGACATTTATACATCACCCTTAGACTAGCAAGCTATTTACAATCGTTTGATATGATGTGAATATGCAAAATGATATTTAGGAATAAAACAATTAATATCAATAATGCAAAAAAGAAATAGAGGAAGATGCAACAAAATTTAAGAAAAATAAATATTCTCAATTTGATTAAGGAAAACGAGTATGTATTAAAAAGCGATAAATGATGCTCTCAAATATTGTTATGTCGGTAGCAGTGATTAATATTTCTTTTATTTTATTTTTCTTTATTTCATCTCTAGCAAAATAACCGGTGGCAAAGGAATTAATGGATCCTTTGACGCGCAGATCCGGTAACCCGCATCCAACTCGCCAACTTCAAAACTGCCCCTATAGATCTGCTATTTAATTACCTTGTAAGATAACGTCCGCTTAGTCTCCCGCCCCTACCCGACCCCCCCTCTTTCGGCGATCAGATCGGTGGTGACGGATCGGAAACGATTCCGATCGCCAGATCCCATCTTCTCGGCAGGGTTCCCGGAGAGATTCGATAGATCTGGTCGCCGGCCCGTCCGCCCGCGATGTTTCTTTTCGATTGGTTCTACGGAGTTCTCGCCTCACTTGGGTTGTGGCAGAAGGAGGCCAAGATCCTGTTCCTGGGGCTCGATAATTCCGGGAAGACGACGCTGCTTCATATGCTCAAGGACGAGGTCGGATCCTTGTCCATCTGATCAGTTTTGTTGATTTCTTTTGATCGAAGGGCATTTTGATTGGATTTGTTTGATCGAATGCAGCGACTGGTTCAGCACCAGCCAACGCAGCACCCGACATCGGAGGAGCTGAGCATCGGGAATATCAAGTTCAAGGCGTTTGATCTGGGAGGTCATCAGATCGCACGGCGCGTGTGGAAGGATTACTTCGCTAAGGTGCGTCATCTTTCTACGATCCTTTTTGTCATGCTTGGTTAGGCATCCAATTCTTGTTTCGGTTGTTTTAGGTCTCTTCATATGTCTGTTTGAAACACGTTATCTGGTTTTTCTTCTTCTTCTTCTTGTGCGGATACGGTTCTTTTTATTGCTCAGTTATTCTTTTCTTGTCTTGGTACATCTTCTTCCTGATCTCGTTTCTATAGTTCTTGTGGTTTTGAATTGAGAAATCCCTAAAAATTATGCTTGTGTTCCCTCTGGCTCCTCTGTTGTTTTGGTAGTGGTTTATGTAGGTACAATTCTGTTGTCCCTCGTTACTCTCTTTAGTTGAATTCAAAAGCACAACAGATGTTGCTTATGAAAATATGATTTATAGGATGGAGCTTCAGAGTGGTTTTTTGAGGATTGCCTCCAGTACATAATTCGACCCAGACTCCTCTGTCTCTGTCCATCACATATATCCCGTACGGTAGAGCCTCATGCGTCAATACAGTAGTGTCTGCTAAAAATACTGTCAGATTGGTCCATACCGAAAGGTATTTTATCGGTTCGTTAGTGAACCCTCCCTTCGCCTTTTCCTCCACCACCCCACCTTTTGGATACCACTGCACATACTGTGTGTTGCAGCCATGGAATACGTCTTGTGTCTCGTACCCATGATACTATTTTGCAAGCGAATTATTTGAGGTCGAGGTTCACTATTTGGTAATACTTTCTTCCATATACATTATTCTAAATTCTAACTGACACTCCAAATAGGTATTTCTTATTAAACTAGTCAATTGACAGACAGATAGATGAATTTGGTTATTCCTTTGAGTTGGATAGAAGGAGTACGTTCTATTGGGCATCATGTCACCGGCCCAAATGATAACGAACGTATCAATCTTGCACTAAAGGTTATCACGGGGTGTTAGCTTCCCGTGCGAGGGTCTTTTTTCGACGATCTAAGTTAGTACATCAATCATGATGAGTAAAAAGAGTATATAGAAGGGATGACACTTACATTGGCTTATAGCTATGATTTTGCTTCGTGCAGATAGGGTTGCAATATAATATAGGTTCAAAATATCCAACACGATTATCAAAATCGAACCGAATCATATGGATCAGATCCACTTACTAGATTAGTTTGGTGAAAAAGAAATTAAATCAATCCATATTAATCAATATTTTTGCTAGCTTGAATGAACCTATTGGGTCACATAACACCGAACCATATAGCTAAGGTTACTTAAATGTCCTTCATATAAGTCTTATTATAATTTATTATAGAAGATAATTTAAGTGATTTTAAATTAGGATTAAGAGGAGAAAGAAAGTGCTATTCCTAATTCTTTTCCTTCCACCACTTACCCTCCGACCCATCATTTTTTTTTTGGTCACTCATCTTCTCATATCCTTTCTTATTTGAAAACTCTTTTACGATCGATCACAAGTTTCTATTTGTTTCTCCTTCTTTACCACCGATCACTCCTTTCTTTTTTAAAAGATTTTCTTCAATTTTCTTCTTTTTGCCATGATCACTCTCTCGCTTTTGCAATTATTTCTCTACTGATTCCTTCTTACAGTATCTCATTGTATGTGAGTGAAAATTTTTAATATGATATGTAATAAACTTAGCAGAATCATCGAGTGGAATTTTGATGACTAAAAATAATAATTTTGATTTATAAGAAATATATATGTATCCAATATTTGAATCATGATCATTAGGTTTGCTGAACTATTTTTTTGATATTGAACAATTTATTTTGAATGAGACTAATGTTTTACTTTTTGAATATTATCATGTCATTTAATCAGGATAAATATTTATGTTTACATTGTAGGTTGATATTATTCATTTTATCTCATTCTATGTTCCTATATGACCAAGTTTTGGGTTCAATCATGTTTAAGATTGTTCCATTTTTTTATTAATTTTGATTTTTTTAATTTTAAAAATATTTTTAAATACTATATATATACTTAAGATATTATATATTTTAAAATATTTCTTAATTAAAAATGCAATCCAACCAAATGATCTTTTGATCTGACCAATAATGCATTGATCTAAGATTCGGACGTGTTGCTATCTGATTCGGATCTCTGCGTTCTAGATAGATGCTCTGTCCAAACAGTAAGAATGTTCGGTGAGAGATTTCTAAATTGGTCACCACATTAATGTGTAGATGTAACCATAGTAATATCCAGATGTGAATTCGCACATGGACCGGCGCTCCTGACCACGGCCTTGGTCAGCTAGGTGGATGTGAAACCTTTTACAAAATGGCTACCCAGCTAACATCATGCACAGGTCACCGTCAAGACATTCACATTTGATTGGTTACGGAACACTCTGAATTGACGACACCAGCCTACGTTCTGAACAAGGCGTAGACTGATAAATACCTCTGGGGATGCCAAAACATATGGTGAAAATTAAAGTATTCATATTGTTATGAATGCCATTTAATTTGTACCGACAAAATTTAACAATGAAAACTCATCTTTCTCTTGCTCCGTAGGAAAAGGAAAGAAAAATCCTTCACTTTCTGTCATATCACAATATCTCCCTCGTTGTCACGAACGATCGTCGCGCACTTGTAACAACTTCGTTTAACGAATCATTCGTCATTTTTGCATGCTTGTATAGAGACATGACAACCTATTTTACCATGGTTTTGTGTATTTTTACTTGTAAAAATACATGTTCGAATAGGTTACAGTGCTACAATACGATCGTTCATCGTGTCAGGCCAAAAAGCCCCAAAATGGCTCTGTTTTCATGTGCCACGGGTTATTTTCTACAGCCCGCTGTAGTGCCCAAAACGTTAGCCATCTCAACACCATGGAACCCCCCGGATGGCACAGGGCTGGATGGGGCTTCAATATATTGTCGGGCATTGAAAAATCTTCACAAGTTTGCACGTTAACTTGATGGGAACTTGCCTTCGTGCTCGGCACCCAGTGAGCAGTTGTTTGTGGACTTGCAACTGTTCGTTCTATCTTCTAAAGTCTTTGTTTTCTCCATCCTCTCTTTTCTCTCTTGCACTCAAGATGCTTGTTGAATTGCTCGTAAAGCTTCCCTCTTCGCGAGACGTCTGGACTTGTCTGTTGCTCGTTTTTAATCTAATCAACTTTCTATTCTACAGGTCCTTCGGGACCTGTACGAGGTTGCAACTAGACTAAACCTTTACGGACGCATATGTCGCAATGACGCCTTATGACTTAGGCAGTCCTAGCTAAGTCCGAGGAGTTGGCGCAAGGGTGCGTCGTGACTTAGGCAACTCAAGCTAAGTTCGTGACTTGGCCGCAAGGGTGCCTCATGGTTTAGGTAATTCCAGCTAAGTTCATGACCTCGTGGTATCAGAGTGAACAAGCAATTTGAGTAAGCAGTGAAGTAACTTCGCAATCTCGCCATGGCCAAGCATCGAGGTGAATCGAGCAAGGCAGGGCAAACCAGGCCATTGCCCCAAGCAACCGCAAGTGGGCTGCAAATGCATACTTAGTCTCATGTTATTGGAGTCACTTTGGAGGATCGTGACAGTGAACATGATGAGCGAGAAATTGGCTACTCTTTGCTAGCAGAGGAGGCACAATCTATAGTGCCAATCGGGAAGAAGAGCCATAAGGAGAGACTCATAATGGCAGAAACCGGCTTAGATGTTCTTGAAGCGAGCTTGAAGGAACTCTACCAAGGCCAATGTAGGCTTCTTGGGGTAGAGAGCTCGCAAAAAAAAGCTGAATCCTGAATCGACAAGGTGGAGGCCCTAGTCGATCGATTGTCGGACGACACCAAAGACTCCATGCAACATTTGCATGAAGTCGTGGCGAAACTTACTTTCAAAGTGACAATGATCACAAGGGCACTAAATGTGGGAGGGAGCAACACCCGCGTTGCGCTGCCACAAAACTTGAGAGCACCCGAGCCGCATTGTTATGGGGGTGCCAGATATGCTAAAGAGCTCGAGAATTTTCTATTTGACATGGAACAATACTTTCGAGCTACGAGGCCTAATTCTAAAAAAACCAAAGTTTCGATAGGAACCATGTATTTGAATGGGGATGCAAAACTTTGATGGCGAACCCGTTGGGAGGAGATCCAATAAGGTTGGTGTCGGGTGAACACATAGGAGGACTTAAAGCAATAGTTAAGAATTCAGTTTCTACCTGAGAACATAAAGTTTGTCGTAAGGAGGAAACTAAGACAACTCCGCCAAAGTACTTCTATTCGAGACTACATAAAGCAATTTTCTATACTAATATTGGACATACAGGACATGTCCGAGAAAGATAAGCTGTTCAGCTTCCTCGATTGTTTGAAGTCATGGGCGCAACAAGAACTGCATCAAAGGAATGTCACTGATGTGATCGGGGCAATTGCTACCACAGAAAGACTCACCGACTTTGTTTCCTCCGAGGACCCGGGAAAAAGAAAATAATCTTCAGGAAATCGCCCTCCAAAATATTCTCGTGGGAAGGAGCTGGGGGCGAACAGAGGAAAAAAAAGTTTCCACAAATGGTTAAGCTTAAAAGGCAAGGCCCCAAAACTTGGTGGATGCTTCTTGTGCAGAGGGCCGCACATGGTGAGAGAGTGCCCATAAAAACAAGTACTAAATGCCTTAACAGCTTCTATCCATCCCCCTAAATCAGATAAGAGCAAGGCTGTCGCTCTTAGTTCGAGTAGTTCAGAATCCAGTAGCGATGATGAAGAGTCGCAAGGACCCCTGATAGGAGCAATGCGTTTGTTGAATGCTATGCGGGGTCAAATGGGGGAGAACATGAAGGCAAGGCCACAAAAAGCAAGAAGCAGCAAGCTGATGTACATAGACATTAAGCTCAATGGCCAAACGACCCGTGCAATGGTGTACACAGGCGCTACCCACAACTTTATTGTCGATCGAGAAGCAAAGCAACTTGGGCTGATGTTGTAGAAGAACCCAAGTCAAATGAAGGCGGTGAACTCAAAGGCCAAGCGAATCTTTAGGTTAGCAAAGGGAGTTCCCATCAAGATCGAAACATGGAGCGGGAGCATAAACATGATGGCGATGCCACTAGACGACTTCCAAGTGATTCTTGGAATGAAGTTCATAAACGCGGCAAAGTTGGTGCCAATGTCATTCCTAAACTCCCTATGTATGATGGGAGGTGACGACCCCTGTGTGGTTCTCATCTTTTGGAGAGGAGCCAGGGAACCCCAATAGATATCGGCATTACAACTGAAGAAAGGGGTACGAAAAGATGAATTAACATTTGTGGCTGCTATGAAACTAGAGCCACTTGATGAGGAGGCCATTCATGAACCCGCTGTGGTGGCTAATGTTCTGAAGGAGTTCACAGACGTTATGCCACCTGAGTTGCCAAAGACTTTGCTACCACACAGAGGCATTGATCATCTTATCGAGCTGGAGCCAGGAGTGAAGCATCCAGTTAGACCACCATACCGCATACCCCCTCCAGAGTTGGTAGAGCTCAGAAAGCAGTTAAGTGAATTGCTAAGTGGTGGTCTTATCCGTGGTTCCAAAGCACCATTCGGAGCTCCAGTTCTCTTCCAAAAGAAACAAGATGGGAGCCTCCAACTATGCGTTGATTATCGAGCCATCAACAAAGTGATGATGAAGAACAAGTATCCCATCCCACTCATCGTGAACTTTTTTGACCAATTGGGCAAAGCAAAGTATTTCTCCAAACTTGACCTCCGGTCGGGGTACTGGCAGGTGCGCATTGCTGAAGACGATGAAGCGAAGACTGCCTATGTGACCATATATGGAGCGTTTGAGTTTTTGGTGATGTCTTTCGACTTAACCAACTCTCGGGTCATGTTCTGCACTCTTATGAACCAACTATTCAAAGAGTATTTAGATAAATTTATGGTCGTCTACTTGGACGATATCATCATCTATAACCAAATGCTCGAGGAGCATGTCGAGCACCTTCGGACAATTTTTAAGGTTCTCAGGAAGAATACTTTGTTCATGAAAAGAGAGAAGTGTTACTTTGCTCAAACGAAGATCTTATTCTTGAGGTATCAAATCGGTGATGGCTCCATTCAGATAGACAAATCAAAGGTGCAAGCCGTTGCGGAATGGCGAACTCCGAAGAAGGTGCTAGAGCTGAGATTCTTCCTTGGTTTCATCAATTACTATCGATGCTTCATAGAGGGGTATTCGAAGCATGCAACTCCACTGACGGAGTTGCTAAAGAAGGAGCAACCTTGGAGGTAGTCTGACAAATGTGAAGCTGCATTCCAAGATCTGAAGGCAGCAACTGTATTGGAAGAATCGGTGCTCAAATTATCGGACTATGAGGAGCCCTTCGAAGTCCATACAGATGCTTCAGACTTTGCTATTGGAGGAGTACTCATACAGGAGAGTCATTCGGTGGCCTAGGAGAGCCGCAAGCTCAATGAGACCGAGCGACGGTATCCGGTGCATGAGAAGGAGATGACAGCGGTGGTCCATTATCTACAAGTTTGGCGACACTACCTTTTTGGATCATGATTTGTGCTAAGGACATACAATATCGCTTTGAGCTATTTTCAAACTCAAAAGAAACTCTCCCCAAAGCAAGCACAATTGCAGGACTTCCTGGCTGAGTTTGATATGACAATGGAGTACAAGCCCAGAAAAGAAAATGTCATGGCCAATGCATTGAGCCGAAAAGTGGAGCGAGTGAATTCCATACAATTGGAGGGCAGAAGCTAAGCAAGTCAATTGCACTCTGACTTCCTTTCTAGGATCAGGGATGGACTATACAATGATTCCCAAGCAGTAACCCTGATGCAGCTTATCAAAGAAGGCAAGGCACGATGATTTTGGGTCAAGGAGGGACTCGTTTACATAAAAGAGAATAGGGTTTATGTTTCTAAAATTTAAGGCATGAACTCTTAAGAGAGTGTCACGATTCCCTTTGGGCTGGACATCTAGGTATTCACAGAACATTGGCTCTCATGGAGAGGGCCTTTTACTGGTCGAAAATGGGGATTGATGTGAAAGAATATGTTCGAATGTGCCTCACTATCCAACAAGACAAGGTAGAGCAGCGGTAGTGAAAGCTGGTGGGACTTTTGGAACCGTTGCCTGTGCTAGAAAGGCCGTGGGAGAGCATTTCGTTGGATTTCATATCAAGCTTGCTGGTGGTAGGGGGACTCAGATCGATACTCATGATGGTCGATCGATTTTTAAAGTATGTAACTTTCATTGTTGCACCCCTACACTGTTCAGCAAAGGAAGCAGCCAAGCTGATAATGAAGAATGTGATGAAGTATTGGGGAGTCCTGCATAATATCATCAGTGATCAAGACGCTCGGTTCCCGGGATGATTCTGGATCGAGCTATTCAAATTGTTGGGGTCTAAGTTATACTTCTCCATAAGCCTCCACCCCTAGACGGATGGCCAAACTGAAAGGATAAACTCGCTCTTTAAGCAATACCTTTGGCACTACATGAGTGCCAACCAATGAGATTGGGTGAAGCTGTTGGACATAGCCCAATTCTCTTACAACTTACAATGGAGCTCTACGTCCAACAAGAGCCCCTTCAAGATCATCACAAGACAACAATCGTCGACTCCTCATACCTTGGCTATCGGGTATACTGGGAGTAGTCCATCAGCATATTATTTTACAAAAGAATGGCACCGAAATGCGGATATTGCACGGGCTTACTTGGAGAAGGCGGCAAAAAAGATGAAGAAGTGGGCTGACTTGGGAAGGCGACCGTAGGAGTTTAAAGTCGGCGATTTGGTGTTGGTGAAGCTCCAACCAGCATCACTCTAATTCTTTAGGAATAAAGTATATAAAGGATTGGTGCGCAAGTATGAAGGACTCTTCCCAATTACTAGTAGGGTGGGCAACGTCTCCTACAAGTTGTAGCTATCAGCGTGGCTCAAAATTCACAATGGGTTTTATGCCAGCAATTTGAAAGTCTACCACTCAGATCCGTAAGATGCTTCTCGAAGTGTTCCAACTCGACTACCTCCCACCAGAGCCTCTTACGAGAAGTGAGTTGAAACCATTCTGGCGGATTGCACGATAAAGCTATCCAATGGAGCTTAGCAGATCGAATACTTGGTGAAGTGGCGAAAGCTTCCCCGAATCGAAGCCAGTTAGGAGCCCGAAGATGCCCTACGATATAAAGAAACAATTATTAGCAACTACCAACAAGCGTTGACGAGGGCATCGACAATTTAAGTGGGGGAGAATGTCACGAACGGTCATCGCGCACTCGCAACAACTTCGTCCAACGAACCGTTCGTCACTTTTGTATACTTGTGCAAAGACATGACAATCTATTTTGCCTTGGTTTTGTGTGTTTTTGCTTGTAAAAATACATGTTCGAACAGGTTGCAGAGATACAGTGCGATCGCTCACCGTATCGGGCCAAAAAGCCCTAAAATGGCTCTATTTTCGTATGCCGTGGGCTGGTTTCTATAGCTTGCTATAGCACCCAAAATATCAATCATCTCAGCGCCCTAGAACCCCTCAGATAGCACAGGGCTGGATGGGGCTTCGGTATATTATCGGACGCTAAAAAATCTTCACAAATTCGCATATTAATTTGACAGGAACTTAACTTCGCACCCGACACCCGTTGAGTTGTTGTTTGTAGACTTGCAACTATTCGTTCTATCTTCTAAAGTTTTTACTTTCTCATTCCTCTCTTTTCTCTCTTGCACTCAAGGTGATTGCTGAATTGTTTGTAAACTTTCCTCTTCGCGAGACGTCGGGACTTGTCCGTCGCTCATTTTTAATCTAATCAACTTTTTTGTTTTACAGGTTCTTCGGGACCTGTACGAAGTTGCAACTAGGCTAAACCTTTGCGAATGTATATATCGCAAGAGCACCTCATGACTTAGGCAATCTCAGTTAAATCCGAGGAGTTAGCGCAAGAGTGCGTCACGACTAAGGTAATTCAAGCTAAGTTCGCGACTTGACCGCAATGATGCCTCGTGGCTTAGGCAATTCTAACTAAGTCCGTGAGACTGTATCATCCATAAATATGCTTTGCATTCATCAAGTGTTGTGCCTGAGCCTTCCTTTTTCTAATCTATTTAGCAAATTAGATCTTAAGAATTAGGCAAACTATGTATCAATTTCATAATACACTGGAATCGATCAATTTGTTGCCGATGCTATGCTGCAGATATGCTCAAATGGTAGACCCGATGATGCACCCTGATGGTTCGTTAAACTTTGTCACCATCTCTAGCTGACTTATTCGTGAAACATTCTTGCGAGCTTGTTCGTGACTTATTCTTTTGTTGACCTGCTACTCTAGTCATTTTTGCCTCTGTACAACAAATGTGCTTTTCTAAATAGGTGGACGCAGTGGTATATCTAGTGGACGCATGGGACAAGGAGAGGTTTGCAGAGTCCAAGAAGGAACTGGATGCGCTCCTCAATGACGATGCCTTGGCAAATGTCCCGTTCCTCGTCCTGGGGAACAAGATCGACATCCCACATGCGGCATCTGAGGAGGAGTTGTGCTTCCACCTAGGCCTGCACCACTTCATAACCGGGAAGGGCAAGGTTAAAATTACCGACCCCAATGTCCGCCCCGTTGAGGTCTTCATGTGCAGCATCGTGCGCAAGATGGGTTACGGTGATGGCTTCAAATGGCTTTCGCAATACATAAAATAGGACCCTATTTTGATGTGGGTCAACCTGTCATTTGATTTTGGATTTTAGTGGGATGCAGTGCATGGCCATCCTGATGTTTTCCATTCGTTTCGCATAGTACACAGACAAAGACAGGATTACATCTTCCCCTTCGAGCTATAGTTCCTCATGCGATGCTCGATTTTTTGTTGCTACAACTTGATCTGTTACAGTTTCTCATGAGCAATTTATACTTGGATTGATCTCTTGTTTTGGGACTGATGGTCCACTGACATAGACGCAGCTAACTAATGTTTGGTGTTATCAAACCAGCTTAAGCTTCTATTCTAGATGAGACCTGGAAGTGACTCTGTCCTAGCTTAAGGGCTTTATATTTTGGGTCTATAGTTTCGATGCTAAATTGCCAAGTAGAAAGATTGCTGCTAATGTGCCCCACATATTGGTTGCTTCAAAGTAAGCATGCATAGCTTTCTGATGCCCTTTCTTTGAACAATCAAAATTAAGGTAACATTCGGACAATCACTCGAGATACTAGGTTATTCATTATGAATAATAAGGGCAGTTTTTCAAGAATAATTTACTAATATGGTGAAACAATCAATCTGTTGCTTATGTCAATGCACTTCATTTATCCATCTTAATCAATATGGAGCAAGGGTTACTTTAACTAAGCCAAGTACTACCAGCTCTACTATAATGCACGGATCGGTACATTCGTGTCTTTCTTTGTCTCCTTATGACTTAAAAAGCCAAAGGACGAGCAAGAAACAAGTCTTTTTCATTCTTCACCCTTTTAGATCCTGGTTTTCATTCCGTGTGCATTATATATATTTTTTTAATGCCCCAACAAGAATATAATATATTTTATTTTATTTTTTAAGCTTCTACATCATCAACTAGATTTTCAAAAATAATTAAAATGCTGACTAAAATATCTCATAAATAAATAAATAAATAATATGATGTAATACGATAATTCATCCATTTAACTTGTTTAGTCTAATCACTAATCTAAGATACTTAAATCTAGCCGTCACAGGCGACGTGATGATGAACTTTTCGTGCGTGCTGCATCGTGTGGAAAGATCGAGTTCTGTACGATGATGGTACGTTGTTACACATCTACCCTTGCTGAGTTTTAAGAATAGCGAACATGGCCCTACATGCTGTTCCTATTAAGATTTTAATTTGAGTTGATAATTATAATTAATTATTTTTAGTATTCTATTTTTTTTTTCTTTCGAAAGTCAATTCTTATATTTATGAAAGTGAAACATTTAACCCATTACTTCAATAAAAAAAAAATTAAAATTTTTTTAATCTTATAAAATTATTTTTTAATCATATATAGAGATTTTAATATTTTATTTTTATAAATATAAAGATCATAATATAATTTTTAAAAATATAAAGATCGAAATACTAAAAATAATTAATTACATAAAATAATATGTAATTAACTTGTTATATACGATGCTTAAGCATAATAATATATTGGAAGATATATGTGACATGTATTTAATTAGATAATTTAATCTTTTTCTTATCATTCTTAAATGAAAAAGACGAGCAATGAAACACGCAAAAAATATTTTTTTTTTTCTTAGCATTCATTTTTTTCCTATGTAGAATAGTGATATCGAGTGGCAAGTGCCGGCCGGTCTAATTAGAATTGGGCAAAAGACCCGGCCCTGGGAGGGATCGACACCGTCCGGTCCGGTCCAGTTCGGTGCGGTGCCCGACCTTCAGAGATTTCCAAGGGACACCGCGTTCGTTGGGCGGACTCTTACCTGCTGCTTTTTCGTCTCCAGATCGTTATTCCCGGCTTTCCGCTCCCTCGCTTGCACTGGATTGCCATTCGATGAGTTGAATTAATAGGCGCAACGATCGATTGTTGGGAGGGGGAAGGGACGTCAACCCGTCGAATCGTTGCCCTGCGACTTGCTGCGGGTCGCCAGAATCGCCTTCAAGCTTTTGATTTTGAATCCGGTTGTTCTCTTGCTGTGATCTCTGTCTGCAGCGCGGCGCCTCGCGTTGTCGCCTCCTCTTGATTGCGTCTGGAGAGTTTGGAGCCAAAGGTCGAACATTTGAGGACCGCGGAAAGCGGGTTGGACCAGAGGTCGAAGCTTCGTACGATTTCAGCAGCACATACAGGGGACGGAAGGCGGGAAACTTATAAGGGTTTCGATGGGGAGAGTGAAACTGAAGATAAAGAGATTGGAGAATAGCAACAGCCGGCAGGTCACCTATTCGAAGAGGAAAACCGGGGTGACGAAGAAGGCGAAGGAGCTATCTATTTTGTGCGATATCGACCTGGTCCTTCTCATGTTCGCGCCTAATGGGAAGCCTACCATATGCGTCGGAGACCGCAGGTACTAGCTACTATTACCACTCGGTCATCTTTCATGGCCATGCGGTTGTTTCAATGATTTGGCAGTGCTCTTTGCTATATCAGATTTTGAGAAACATGTTCTTTCTTTTTTTGTCTGATTGCTGCTGAATGTTTCTAAGTGTGATGATGCATTTTGAGTGGGTTATGTATGTTGTTTAGTTGAGGTTGAACCTCAGGGTCATGGTAAGGTTGCTAGGTAAGTAAAGTTTGGGAGTAAGGTTGCATGCATTGACCCTTTCTAGATCTTGTATTTGGCAGGAGCCATGTGCATTGAGCTGCCCTTATATTTGTTGTTTAATTCTGTAAATAGTCTTTCATAGGCAATGGAATGAGATCCTCTTGACTGGCAATGTCCGCTAGAAGTCTTCTTACGCATGACCATGTATATTAATTGATTAGTTCAAGTAGAGGACATATAATAGTTACAATATGGAAATAGATGTGGAAGCACTATCCTCTATTATACGAGGGTAATTTTTTGGTAAATAGTAAAGGTGTCCTCCCATAATTCCCCTCCATCTCTTATGCACGTTTACTCTAATGCATTCTTCTTTTTCTCTAGTCGCAATACTGAGGAAGTTGTTGCAAGGTTTGCTCAAGTATCCCAACAAGAAAAGGGCAAAAGGGCATGCTCAAATTCTCATTGGCTTTTAAATGTGTTTCTTTGTTAATTATATGTCTCTGATGTCACCTTTCAACTTTTTGTAATTTTAACAGAAAGTTGGAGAGTCTTGAAGTAAGTTTGTTCGCCATTCTGCAGTGATCAATATATTGAGTATGATCATTCCATCTTTGTTACAGAAACTTCAATTCAAGCATCCGAGGATCATTATCACATACTTTGCAAAACTTATGTCCCCTTTTTTTTCTAGGTTCTGAAGAAAACATTCAAGAAGTTGGACCACGATGTTGATATCCAAGAGTTCCTTGGTTCCAGATACTGATAGTTTTTATATACTTGGCATATGTTGCAAAAATGTTCCAAATTTCTTATGCTCTTTTGTTTTTCTTGCAGCACCCAAACGGTTGAGGTATTTATCATTTGACATTTCCTACCACATCATCATTTTCAGTAAATATCATTGTTGAACTATTTGAAATTCCTGTTACTAATTAAAACCCTGTGTGCAGGAGATAACTAATCACTGGTCGTCATTGCATGGTCAACTATTAGATGTACAAAAAAGACTCAGGTGCTGTACCTTAGTTTTCTATTTTTTTTGTCTTTTTTTTAATATGATATACTGTGATTTCATAGTGATGGCCTGTAGCTACTTCAGTTTTGCAAGTCATATAAAGTGTTGTAGCAGGACACCTCAACTTCCAAGGAATCATAAAACTATAAGAGGAATAATTTCTGCAGATGTGGATTTGTCATTTAGAACAAGCAACATAGGTCAAGAAACTGAAAGTTGTTTGCTATGGCCTTTTCCTTAAATTTAGAAAGCCAATTCAGTGCATATAATGGAAGTTTCCAAGATAAGACCCACTGAAAAATAGTTTGAGAGTCCTCTGTAATAAAGATTGTAGTTGGTCAGAATTTATGTTATCCTTGTAAGGCAGAAACAGTAGTTTTGGTCTCCCCTTGAGGGAGAAAGAAATTTATAATTTTATGTAACCATATATAGACTCCCCCAGAGGTATATTTGTGCTTCTCGTGCGTGTAACTTTTCCCTTACGGAGCTTAACAATTCCATTAGCTGACGGCAAATGGCTGGAATTAGGAGTTTTCTGTTGTATCTGAGAAGAATCCAAAGCCAAAGGTGAGATTAGAAGTTGGGTATTAGAAAATGAATCATAGGCAGAAGCAGGAGTATAACTAACTGTCTTCTATCATTGCTCCAGTCCTTAAGTTGTAAAGTGAGAAGATTTTTAAGATCAAACAATTTCTTTCTTCATGATGTACGATCGAACAATTTCATTAAGATCAATGTTATATCAGCTTCTTCACCAAGAACACAATGAACTTAGAAATAGCTACTACAGGACAGTCTTCTACAGTTCCTTTTTCCTGATAGGACGTTTGTTTTTCCATATGAATGATTGAAATGCCATTTGTCCTAGGTACTAATCAACAGTTTTACATATCTGTAAACTTAGTCTTCAATTGTGTTTGCGAAACTGAAGTTGATGCACATTTGAGTCCTTTTAATCATTCCTAGTTCAACCATAAATGCTGCTGGAAAACAATTTTTAGGTTGAAAATACTAGTTATTCCAGCTCATTTTGTGTATTTAACAATTTTTTTTACTTTTCCTCCAGCAATTGGGCTGACCCAGACAAGATTAATAACATAAACCATATTACCACAATGGAACAATCTCTTAAGGAATCTCTTGTCCAAATTCAAGTGCATAAGGTAAAACATATTGGGGTTCTGAATTTATGATCATAAATGGACCATTTTACTGAAGCTTCTGTTGTTTTTGGTACAAATAGTTTTCTTTTAATGTATATGGATATTGCCAATGAATTAGAGAGCCTTTTGAGTATATCCATAATGTTGTATGCAATACCATAATCATGTTGACCTGAAGTAACAATTGCAGAGAATTCCTTCTTTGGGGGTTTAGCTTGGTCGCTTTTAATCCTATGAATTTTGAATAGCAATTGATAATCCTGATCATATGGTAATGATAACACCATCAAATGACAGTTCATAAAGTTCTTGGCATGTTAAGATTTACCATTCTGACTACTTTCCCTCTCTATAGTGAATGTGTATTAAGTTTATGAGAAAGCAATTTAAGTCATCTCTTATATCTAAATATTCAATTTATCAAAATTTTGTTTGTTAGCTTGGACAGTTCTTCTAAACTGCAAACTAAAACCAAACAGAAAGGTAAAATTACCAATTATTATTTTACATTCCCCATGAAACTGAATCAAAGGTACTTGTTCGGTGACTTTGCTAATGGTTCATTTGTATACCTTCTCTAGATAAACTGGCATGTGAAGTTTATGGGAATATAAGTTGTTTTAAGACAAAATACAATGCTTCAGAACTTCTATTCAGTATGTTGTCATCCTCTAAAAATTGAAGCTATTTAGATGTTATATGGAAGTTCAGAAATATGGCAGCATATATCTCGTAGTTTTGGTACATAAACTATTACAAAATTGATCAGGTATTATGTTACTCAAACAGCTTCTATCCAACAACATGCAAGGATGAGCAAATTAATTACAAAATTGATTAAATGTTGTGTGACTCAGAGAGCCTTCACCAATTAAGCATGCAAGGATGAGCTTTAACACGTGAACCAAACGTTTAAGCCAAAATGACTAAATAATAGGTAGCTAAATCCACACTACAAGTCTATCATCTTTTTATTCTTCTGATGTAGAACGAGTATTAACAATCTCTTCTTGTCAAATCTTAAATCTTTGACATCCTCATTGGGCTTATACATTAGCTTAGGCATCATGATGTCTAACTTTCAAGTTTGCAACTTTCTCATCAAACACCATTATAAATCGGAGTACAACAATCTCCTCCACTAGTACCAATAATGTCCACCACAACAAGAATCCTTATAACAAGCTTCGTTTTAGGCTTAACTCAATGCAATGCCTATTCTCAAAGTTCATATGACAACCTTAGTCTTGCTTGTGTCAACCCATAAGATTGGCTCAAAGGGGGTGTTCACGACCCATGCACTCTTCTACTAGCTCAACAACTTGCAAGCTCAGTCTGGAAACTGGTCACCTCATTTTTTTAGTGATATGCCACTATGTTCATGCACAAGGCCATTGCCTTATGACTTTCCTTGTAACGGACAACATGGATATAGATCATACAATATTCACTCTTACTTTCATGTTTTATAAAAGTTTTACTTTTGAAAATTCTTTGTTTTATTTGTCTTGACAGGAGAACTTTGGAAAGCAACTTATTTCTGTAGATTACAGTGGCCAGGTAAAATGTCTTTTTAGTCGTGTCCTCCCTTTCAAGTGTTTGTTGCTCTATGCAAGGGAAATGGCACATGCATATTTATAAAGGGAACAAAGCTGATATAGTTCTGTCACTTTTGTTGTTCCAGAATGACATCCATCCATCCACAGGATTAGGCTGTGAGCAAGGAGCCTCACCCGTTTCATGGCTTCATATCAATGATGATCAGCAATTGATGCTTCCACAAGATGCTAATCTGCTACCTTGGAGGTGAGATGGCAATATAATTGCTTCCTATCATTCTTCATTTAGTAAGTAGCTATTGTTATTTTTCGAATACAGTCGTAATTTTGTCTTATCTGTGCTGCTTCTTGTTTGCCCAATCATATACTGCAACCTATCATTCTTCATTTACTAAGTAGCTTTTGTTATTTTTAAGATACAGCGAGTCTTTAGTTATTTGCTATCTGTGTCATTTCTTATTTGTCCAATCATAGCTTCTTCCTATCATTCTTCATTTATTAAGTAGCTGTTGCTATTTCTAGGATACAGTCATTTGTAGTTTTGTGCTATCTTTGCTATTTATATCTCCAATCCTAGTCTACGAACGTATGGTCACATTGCAATGATTTTCATGAACTTGTAGGGCCATCAGCAACTGAACTAATCCATTTATCCATAAAAATGGTAGCTAATTCTTTTTTATCAGCTTAACTGGATGTTGAATGTTCATTTTACCTATATCTATTTTTTTCCCTTTTAGACTTGGTACTTGAACGTTTAGCAGTGTTAAGTATCCACTAATTTCAACTGCAACTTGTGTGATGCTTTTCAACTTTCTAATGTACTTCATTTGGGATATCAATTTTAAGCAAGTTGTAGTTTTTGGATAGTTATTATTGACACTTTGAAAGATTTCTCTGAATAAGGATATGATTTGTTAAACCACTATTCAAGATCAAAATACTCCAAGATCATGTCCAACCTCCAACTACATGTGAATCATCACCAGGACCTTCCAGTTTCAATTAATTCAAGTACAATCTAGAGTTGTCCAAACTCTCAAGGAAAGTTGATGTCTTATTTTTTAGAGACATTGGATGCTCCATGGGCACATCTCTTAAAACTTATCATGCATACTTCAGCACAGGTGAACAGACAGGGGCCAATGACCAAATACAAGAGGAGTGCTTGCATGAATATAGTCAGAATACATGTTTGAGGTGACAACTGGGAGGACAGTATCCCTACAACTCTTACGGTTGGAATTTGCTATGTGAAAGAACATTCAAGCCTGAGGCAGAAAAGAGCTTGCAGGAAAGTAGTATAGATTACCAAGTGAATCACTTTGATGCTAGCTTTCACAATTGGGTTTCCACATCTGGGACATGTGGTGTTGCAATATATGATGAGCAGTCATACACCCAAGTAAGATTTTGAATCATGTTTTCTCTTGTTCTGTTCCATAATTGGTTGATTGAAAGTGCAACCTGAAACATTGGCAACCACAAAATTTAGGAGGTTGCATGGTCATGCTTGAAGGTTTTGTCCCATCCACCTATGATGTATCTACACTCACCAGCGGTTGTATGGTTTGCCATGCACCCCAGCCTAACAGGTGTTCCCTGCATCCCCAGCTGTAAGTGTTGGTTCCTGGGTCAGGACACATTTTAGGACACAAGACATTTTCAATTAAGATTGAGATATTTCATGACACCAAAAGTGTATATGGGATATGCTTAGCACTCCAAGAATGAAAGGGAGACACATGATGCCTATTTGTTCTTTTCCTTGAGTTGAAGTTAGATTGAACTAGAAGTGATCTCTGCTCCTAATTTATATCTTTAAATGTGTTGTGATTTTTCATTTAGTTATACATTCTGCCACTCGATGCTTTCCCCCTCTTAAATTTTGCATAATCTCCTTCCAGTGTGCATATTTCGAACTTCTGAATTAGTAAACCAACTTATCTAGTAACTATCATTTTTCTTCTTGTTATATTCGATATTGTAACTGGTAATTTGCACCTTCAAGTGATGGGATTATCCTAATTCATGCAATATTGTATCTGATATTTTGTTAGCAATCTCAAAGCTTTAAATTGCCTGATCTTAGATGTCAGGATCATGGCCAATGAGAGGGTAAATCCTCTGTTACCCTTTCTGATGTCTTTCTCAGAATAAGAACCTCAAATCTCATAAAGCCCTCGTGCACACGGAAGATGCCTGGGATATGTAATGAGAAAGCCCTGTAGATGTCAGTTTGACGTTTTGCCTGATTGATGATTTCCTGCTTGCCATTGCTTATGTTTTGCCTATTAATCTAACTCTTGTTTTCACTGAACCTAATTTTGCAGCAATATTAGAGAAAAGAGCTGGCTGATGGCAGGAGTCTTCAGTAAATACAAACTTAATCCATTGCTTCGAACAATATCTAGGCAACTGGCGATACGAAATGGAACCATAGAGTACTGGTATGATCGTTGTGTATTCCTGTAACAGGAGAATGTTTTAGATAATACTCTGCCGATGGTGCTCAACCGTGCAGCCATTCAACCGTGTTTAGGTTGTTTGTAGGTCATGAGGTTTCGTCTTCTCCTCTTGTTTCTTTTTCCTTTTTCCTTTTTTTTTTTCCCTGTAGTTGTTGATCATTCTCTGGACTTCTCTGAACTTCTGCCTCCTCTTGTGTACCGATAAACTGCAACAGAGATTATTGACTTTGTAAAAGTGTTGATGTGAACCAACTTGACAATGTCAAGTTTTTTGCTTATGATCAGGACTGGATCAATCCATCTTGAGTTTTGATGTTCACCTTTGTTCTGATCTTTTCGAGCTTAGCATGCTAATTCAACATGAAAAAGTTAATTGTGGTGTGGTTTTTCTTAGCGCTGAATAGATTCCTTTGTCTGAGAACTGTTCCGATCGACAAGACGATTTAATCATACACCACAGTTAGAACTCTGGGAGAACTATTCTCTGGCCATTGAAGTTTCCCTCACTTGAGAGAATTGAGTTAGAATGATGAGCTGAAAAATTGTCCTGGTGATGTTATTGATATGATATTGAGACAAAAGATGTCCATATTGTCAATGAGAGGTGTTTCACAAGGGCTTTTCTAAGGAGTTACTCTTTCCAAGCCAAAAATGAATCATAGGCTATCATCACCCATCCAATAATTCATACATGTACCAGTTGTTCTTTAGCTAAGTGAACCTTCTTCCTTGTCTTCCTATGATATGCCACATCATTTGGAAGCTTGTGTTTGTAATTAACTCCTACTAGTCCAACTTCATCAGCAACAAGATGATGGTAGCACAACCTGTCAACACCTGTGTTGTCCATTAGTGAAAGAGGTAGGAGTTGCTGATGTGTCAATCAAGTGTTGCTGGTCCACCAGTTTGCCAATCAAAACTGTGGATGCTGGAAACTTGCACAACAAACAGCCTAAGATGAGCTCATGGCAGGTCAAGACATTGACAACACAAGCATGAAGCACAACTCAGGAAACAGTGGCAGGCATTTAAGTGGCATGTGTGTGCCATTTCATGTCAAGCATCCAACCACCTCTTATATCAATCACATTAAACCATGTGGCATATGATAGAAGAATACTCCAACAACATAAAACCATTTATCTAGAAAGAGTAACAGCAAATGCAATGGTATGAAGCAAACCTGTGGATTCCAACCACTACCAAAAACTTTTCTTACAGATTGAATGAACAAATGTAGCTGTACAGGAATGCACATTGCCATCTCTGATGCCAACCTTCTTTTCATTTCAGACCAAGACAGCTGATGAGGTTGATGAAGGAAGAAGCAGTGTATCAAATGGTAGAAGAAAAAGCTCTTGTTGGGATTTATTGGAAAGAATCAGCTCAAGCCTCTCAATTGTACATATAGGCTGAAATGAACATAATCACAGGAAAGAAGTGCTTATCAGGCTTCTGCGGCAGCAGTGAAGTCGAGGGAGAAGCAAGAGAACGAAGAATTCGAGTTGAGATCAGAGCATGGATCAGGGAAGACTGATTCAGAATATCCAGAGACATTAGAACATGACCAAGAATTAGAAGGATCTGATGTAATGGACAGTGCGATATTTGAAAGACAGATAGCAGTGAAGGGATCATTTTCAATTCCTGAGAAGAATCCGGCGGTGGATATGTTGGTTCCAACAATGTTCTTGAGTGTGACCTGCTTAATCTTCGGGAGAGCATCTGGATCATACTCATCATTTGGATGACCACCACAGTGACCGGTGAACCGAAATGCCTCATGCACGTTCTCCATCTCGACATTTGATACAACTATGTCTTCGATGAAGCCACCTCGCCCTCTTGTGGTCTTGAAATTTATGCCGGTTAACGAATTGTCGATATGGAGATGCTCGACGTATATGAATGAGATTCCACCTGACATCTCACTGCCAAAAGCGAGAGCAGAACCGAGGGGTGTCTGCAGATGGACTTTGCTGATATGGATATATGTCGAAGGCATGCCATACGAGATGCCATAGTTGTCCCAACCACTTTTAAGGGCAATCGCATCATGTCCAACATCAATGCTGCAGTCTTCAATGCATAAATTGGAGCAAGAATCTGAAGAGCCCAAATAGGATTGATAAAGATTAATCTGCTATTCCATCAGCTAAATAGGCTTAAATATTCAGAACAAGAAGATTGGTCTGTCATCAATGATTTAACAATGTACTTGTGATCACTTTTGGCTGAGTGAAAATTTTGTGAACAATGAACACGAAAACTTTTTTCTCAATGATGTTAAGAAAAGTATTGAGTTTTGTCGCTTTTAGGAGTTCTTGCGAATGAGACTGAGGATCATTTAGGAATTTATATCAAGGAAATGAGGATCAACTCCTATCGATCCAAACTGTGTAGTACAGCATCAAATTTACTCTTTTGAATACACATAATAAACTAATTTACAAGGTTTAAAATCAGGAAAAACATTAAATGTGGAATTGCTTTCCGAGAGAGGAAAAATGGGTTTGACAACTAAATGAAAGTTTAGCTAAGATTTGTTAACACATAACATTCGCAGAGAGGAGTATGAAAACATAAGAAACAAAGCTGATAATAATAATAATAGTAATAGGTACTTGCATTATTACCTGGTACTATGCCATTTGTATATGGAGAATCGGACGAAGCATGAATTGTTATGTTCTGAATCTCAACATTTCTGCATCACATGAACATGACTCTTTTGTGAGAAAAATTCCAATTCCAATTCCAAAGAACAAAAACAAGTCGCAAACTTTGCTTGAAAGAACCAAGGAAACAGGATCCATAATATACCTGCAGTAGACAGGATGAATGCTCCAGGCAGGGGAATTCAAGAAAGTCAAATTTGAAACCACGATATCATTACAATTCACTAGTTCGAGAAGGTGAGGACGGCTATAGTTCAGAGATTGCGAGGAAAACCACTCCCACCAAATAAGACCTTGTCCATCGATGGTGCCATTATCACCTGTCGCGAAGATTAAATCAAGTATTTTACACTCAGAAATAGGACTAGCAGCCATAAACATGAAATTTCTGTGTGTGACACATCAAAGAAGCCATGCCTGTTATCACTACATCAGTCAAGTTATATCCATTTATCAAGCTGCGATGCCTTGCACCGGGTAGATCTAATCCTTGACCATAAGAGGGTAAGGACTCAACAATAGGCCATTGTGATGAATCCTGAAAGCGAAAAAGAAAAAAGATTAAGTGACCATTTCGAAAATTCTAGTCTGTGGATATAAAGGCTGTGACGTCAAATCCCTCTAACATCTTATTTCTCAAATTCCTTTATCTTAATTGCAGCACATCGATATCTCCAGGGCATAGAAGACAACATTTTGACTATATTTCCCTCATTCCAGAATGCAAAGTATTTATATAAGAAATACGAATGATTCAAGTGAATTAAAACCAAAACGAAATCATGAAGAGTTAATTATGCTCCGGTAACTTGGTAACCGCTACCAAATTTCGATCCACAAGCACCGAGGCCAAGAGAAATATATACATCATATTAATCTGAAGATTAAGGCAGCAGTACCAATCGAAGCAAGTCCAATTCCACTATTTCGAGTTCAGATCTGGCACTGAAGATGCCTCTTATCATTTACTTCAACTACGGTAGTGTGCTATAATTGCCGAACATATTTAGAGAACATTTATTTGGTAGAATCAGAATACTTATTATAGCTAAATTTGGCTAGAATTAAGAAGAAATAGCAGACAGAATAAATTGATGTCTATTCATTATAATTCAGACCTGACTCCCGATTATAATGGCATCTTGCTCCAGGAAGAGCGTGAGATGACTGGTGAGATTGAAGCTTCCAGTGAGCCATCTCCCCTGAGGCACATAGAGCTGAGCACCTCCTTTGTCGGCAAATGACCTCAAATAGAACACTGCATTCTGAAAGGCCACTGTGTTCAGAGTAAGTCCATCTCCGACCGCTCCAAACTCCGTGATGGTCACACTGTGTGGCCTTGACGTCGAGATGTGCTTGTAGTTGCAGTAGCCATCACTGCTTCCACTGGCTTCAATGGCGTCCGCGACAGCTAAAATTAGTATCACAATTGCCTCTGGAAGACAGGCAGCAACAAATGCACAATGGTCAGCACCTGAAATAGCATGTGTGCTTTCTGGAATTGGCAGCAATTCGACATCAATGTAAAGACCAGCAAGAATGGATGGCGGTGATGATTCATAACAAAAAGGGCAAGCCATTGTGCTGGTCACTTTCCATCAGCAATCAAAGAAACAGAGAAGGATGCAAAAGGAGTCGAAGCTCTCAGAAGGATGAAAGAAGAGATCTTTGCAATATTTGCTGCAGAAGACCTCAAAACATTTGTGATCCGAATGGACCATTTCACACAAAGCAAGGACTGATTGCATAACTACTGCCATTGGTTGAGCTTAGAATCACAGTTCATATAGCCACTTCAATAGAGAAACTCATGGTAGAAACGCTAGAATTTGGCATGGCGAAAGACGGATGAAAATTACAACTCCAACAAAAACAAGGAGATAAATCACAAAGCTACCAATATGACATCAACCCAACACAGTGGAGTGCTGATCACCAAGAAAAATGAATCATTTATCTTAGAAAACAATGAGAAAAGGCAAGGAAAAAAAACATACTTACTAGCCTCTTCATGAATCCCCCCTTGAGACAAGGGGCAACAGAAGGCCAGAATCAAGCTGTTCCAACAGCAGAGGATTGAAGAAGAAGAAGAAGAAGAAGAAGAAGAAGAAGTAGGATTACTGATGTGAGAGAGCAATAGGAGGAAGCGCAGGGAGAGGAGGAGGAGGAGTGGCACAAAAAGCCAGGAAGCTGTCCATTTATAATAAAAGAAAACTAGAAATGATAAGGAAAATAGCAGGAAATCCAAGTGTAGATTGACCAAAGACTTGAGACTCAGATTCTGACACCATTAGGAATTGCTTGTGGTGATGTAGACAGGAGAGTGGCCAGCCAATAGGAGTCAGTGGGTGGAGACATGGAAGAGTCACTTTTGGGTGGGCAATTTAGTCTTCATGAAACAGAGCATATGGAAGCAAGAAAAAAATAAGGAAGACAAGGGGGTCCTCCTCTCCATGCCAACTAATAATAACATTTCAGTGGCTCATCCCCTTAAAAACCATTTCCTGAGAGAGAGAGAAAGATAGAGAGAGAGAAGAATTTTACAGCAATGCAGTAGAACTTCAGTTAACAATGTTGCCAACAAAACACGACAGGAAATCCAATACAAGTAAACGACTGCTGTCTTAGAAAAAACCCCTAATTATTTCTCATTCAGATTCTTTCCTCTCATGCTCTTGAATAGCAGTGAAAGAGTCAATGCATGCTATGTATGTGTATATACAAGGAAATGGCATTCGGCGGCTCACACAACACGATAGGAAAGACGGTGCATGTCAACGACTGTTGCCTTAAGAAACCTGTTGTGTTTTCAGCCACATCCTTTCCTCTCATCTTCTCCCCATGCCAACTAAATTTACCACAGTGCAGCTCCTGAAGATAAAAATGTTGCTTTCGTCTGGATCAGAGTTGCTGATCTTAAGGTACAGAGGATTTGTATCAGGTACAAACATGAAGTGTGCATATCTGTGTGTCAGAGAGAGAGAGAGAGAGAGAGAGAGAGAGAGAGAGAGAGAGAGAAGAGAGAGAGTGGTGGACAGAGCAATGTGGACACCAGCTTAGTGAATCAGGGATTGGTTTCATGCAGATGTTTGAGTGGGGGGATGGGGATGGGGATGGGGATGTGATGTGAGAGGAAATGGCTGCGGCTGTAGCCGTGAGCGAAACAGAGCGGTGGGGTAGAGTGGGTGCATGGGACTGCGTGTCGCATGTGGGTTGCCAGGGAGGAGGTGGCCCCCCACACCTTCAATCATGCCCTTTAGCCTGGCGTTGCTCAATCACTTTTTGACATAAACATCTGTTTACACTAAACATTGTAACGCACTCGCACTCTCTCTCTCTCTCTCTCTCTCTTCGAGGGCTGATGAGAGGGAGATGGTGACTTGGGAATGCCGGTTGGGTCCACGGAAGCATGGTGGAGACAGAAACCATGGGAGGGGTGAGCTGTGATGTTTGGTGAGAGGACGAGGGTGGCGAATGAGAGGGAGATGTTGAAAGGCCTTTTGGTTCACTCGTATTCAATTGCGTTGATGAGTTCTTGGAATTCCACTCTGCCCATCTGTTATTTCTTGTTGTTTTCTCTGTATTCTCCATCGATGAAGACAAGCTGTGTTTTGACGGGAATGCTTCGGGAGTCGGCCAGGCGGTGGGGGAACGGTGAGAGCGTGGGTGAGGAGGTTAGGTCAGGAGAGCCCATAGAAATGAAGGCTGGTGAATCACTCACTCCATTTATTTCTCGAGAATCATACAGATAACCAACCCACTTCGAGGTTAGCATGCATAGTCTGGTTGGGTATGAAGGCATTTGATTCTTGAGCTCCAAAGAAGATAATTAAGAATAAGGAATCTTAATCGATATGAATGATTGGGTGTTGCTGCCTCGGTTGGATTATGTCGAGGAAACAGTTGGTACTTATTCTCTATGCTTCTCAGATCACACCACTTGGTTGCTGGTTCTTACTTCACTTTTCTCAGGATGTGTTTGTTATATATGCTATCATCGCAAGGTCTCAGGCTGAAGGAGCTGAACGTGTTATCCTCCACACTCTGAATGTGTTTATATGCCGACGAAAGATGGAAGCTGCTGAATGTGTTATTCTCCCCACTCCTTTAAACATGATTGCAGAGTTTAATTGCACCTGTACATTTAACTACTTGTTCTAAATAGACTTGAAGATGATTCACTTGCAGATCACCAAAAGATGTATATATAGGTGAGTCATGAATTCTGTCATCTGACAAAAGATGTATATATCGGTGAGAACTGAAAGCACAGCAACTCACCTCCACTGGTACCAAGAAAACATGCACCTTGATTGGAATCGAATGGACCTGAATGTCCATGATTCAGATGGAAACCCGAAACAAGTAAGAAATCCTTGAGATCCTCAGTTGCTGCATCCCCCAATTCTACAACACACGACAGTAAAAGTAAACCCTAATTGACTGAACTGTTATTGCTCAAGAACAGCTCAACTGACTCGGACGCTGAACCCACTGCTGTTTCTTCTTCCTCTGGCCCTTCCTCCCCTTAGAGGGTACGTAAGGCTTTGTATGGCTGTGCGGCACACCAGGAGCTTTACCAATAGTGTTTAACAACTTCGCAGGCATTCTTTGGGCCTCTCAAGAGAACCTATAGACAGAACAAGCTAGATCGGAGAACAATTTAAAGCCACTACTGAGAGTCTTTTCACTTAAATTGCTCGTACACAATGCTCAAATCTTAACAAGCTATATAAACTAATCCTGAGTAAATCAATCCTGAATATTTTTAAAGCCACTACTGAGAGTCTTTTTACTTAGAAATGCTCCTTCACAATGCACAAATGTTAAGAAGCTATATAAACCAATCCTGAGTGAATCCATGGCACAGTATCAAGCCCCTGGAGTCCATAGCAATGCAAAGAGTTCATAGGAAATGCATCATTCTGTCAAAAAAGAAATAAAAATGCCTCAAAGCTAAAATACTGTAGCACCAGACTCGTTTCTATGATGCAATTGCATTGTCCAACAAAATGCACTGCACTACAGATGTTCTACCAGTCACAGTAAGCACAAGATCTTACCTCAATATTAAAAGAATCTACTCCCTTAAATATAGTTTCAATCCCTTGGAAAGAAAAAGCTGCAGTCGCTATGGGTATTCAAATCAAATCAAAAAACCGAACCGAATCAAACCTGAATCGAATCGGTTCATTAATAATTCAGTTTTGAATGCTATAAATGATTTCAATTTGGAAGGATACTTTTCTTCAATTCGGTTAACTGGTTCGGACCCAACCAATTTTAATTTAAAAAAATACTAACTCAACCCAAAAGCCCCAAAAATCCTACTAAAATCTCTTCCCAAACTCGACGAGTTCACCGCCCTTCCTTTGTCTCTGCGGATATGAGTCTTATTTTTTTGTCATCCTTCTTCGTTAACAATCCTTTTGTTTATTTGTATGATTCCTTTGTTGATTTGTATGCATCAATGCATATCCTTCTCATTAAGAAAAATAGGGCCGCATGTGAAGTCGTTATTCCTCTAGGGCATCTTTCAATAAAAAATAAAAAGCCACTTGTGCATAGGTTCAATTGTTTAGAATATATAAAATGATATTTGTGATATAAATTTTTTTAGAATATAGGTCTAAATCTAATTGGGTCAAAATTCTGGTTTGGTTTAATTACACTGAATTGATTCACCGAGCCAAATCGGTTCATTTGATATATACATATATATATATATATATATATATATATATATATATACACACACACACGCATACGTATATGTATATATATATATATATATATTGCACCTTATATTGCTCAGATATTGTCATTATGTATTTTCTCTGATGTTCCAGAAAATGGAAGATCTCATAATGAGCTGGGATTATGAACAATATCATCACTGCAAGGGCAATGAAAACATAAATACACAGTTTGATACAAAGAGCATGTTGAACTGACTAAAACAAGAACCACCAGACCGTTACATGTCAATATCATAATTGTGATAAAGCAAAATGTCTACTCCAAAGATAATGGAGCATGTATAACATCATTGAATGTTAAAAAAAAAAAACCGTGTTGTTTCAGTTCCTGCCACAAAAAAATAATAACAACAATAACTACAATAAAACCGTGAGTTTCAACTATTTGAGATTGATTTCATAGACTTTTGCTACCATCAATTTTTTTTGCTATTAAAAAAAAGGGGATCCCTCATAAAGTTTAACAAATCATCATCGAAGTATTTCAGCATTAGCATGGTACAACATAGGCATCATCAGGAACCAAAACAACACTAAAAATCAAATCCGAAAGAAAAAAAAATGAGTTTTTTTTAACAACAGTGCAAAAGCAAAATTAAACCCTATTACACCTACCATATGTTTGATATCAAAATATAGAAAACATTAAAATCTCACCAACCACAATGTATCAGATGAACTTAGTTCACAATTTTGGTAAAAAATAATAAATTTTGGAAAATTCACTAGAAAAAGCTCCTCTTATTAGCAGAAAATCCAACACGAAGAGAAGTTTCTATGTTGTAATTGCATTCTCCAACAACATGCACTGCATTACAGATATTTCACTAGTCACAATATGCACAAAAACATACCTCAAGATTTAAGAGGATTGACTCCCTCAAATATAATTTCAATCCCTTGGAAGAACTGAACATAAAGAATATATTTTCAAATGTGAAGTCAGTCATACTGATCCTTATTTTCAAATGCTTTATCAAACATAAAAACTCAATCCCGCCTTAGAAGTAATCACTTGGATGAGGAATTTTCTAATGATGTCTGCAACAAGTCACCACACGTAAGAATAAGGACACACCCAACTCTAATTTGGTTGCCTGGTTGAATGCCAGAGATATATTGCAGCAAGCATACATCAGAAAGTAATTACATCAAAGTAAAGTCATTTAGATCAAAAGGCATCAAGATACTAATCACAAACACTAGTCTTCCAAAAACAAAGAAGATTGTACTCTCAAGAGTTACATGACATCACCATAAACAAAAGAAGAGGAAGCTTAACAAATATTCATTACTCCATGAATATAAGACTCTTCAAATAAAAAGGAGAAGCTTGGATTAATACAGTTATGGTGTATATTGCTCAGATATTGTGTTATGGTGTCTGTTCTCTGATGTTCCAAAAAATTGGAAGATCTCATAATGAGCTGGGATTAAAATCAATATCATCATTGCAAGGGCAATCGAAACATGAACACACTATCTCAGACCAAAAGCATATTGAACTGACTCAAACAAGAACAAGCCGATGTTACATGCCAAAACCTACCAGCTCCATTGCAACCAAAGATAAGTAACGGTAGAATAAATTAATATACCACAAAACTCCAAAAAACAAACCTACAATGTTGCAGTTCCTGACATACACAAATGAAAAAAGAAAAAAAAAGGAAAGTGTTCCCTCATAACGTACAACGAATCATCATCAAAACATTTCAGCATTAGCATGGTCAACATAGGCATCATCGGGAACCAAAACAAGACTAAAGATCAAATCCAAAAGAAAAAAGCAATTTTCCTTAGCAACAGTGCAAAAGCAAAATTGAACTTTATTACACCTACCAAATATTTGGGAATTTTGCTAAGGTAATAAATTTTGGGATATGCACTAGGAAAAGCTCCTTTTACTCGTTGACTGATCAAAACAGTCTAAAGGGATTGAAGATTCTATGGCATGGTTTGCAGAAAGGTTGAGCAGGAACAACCTTGATCCAATACTGAAGCCAACTGATTATTCAGGCAAATACCCATACTCGGGCAGTATTCAACGTGATTAGGTTCAAAATTCAAACAGACTGAAACTCGACATGGAGTAGCCAGGACTGGTGATAGTGACATCAGAAATTTTCAACCATACCAACAAAAGGTCATTTACAAAGGGCCATTTCCATTTTTACAAGCCTTGAGCAACAGCAGTTGAGTAACTTTGAGTTTTGAATGAACTCAGAACAACTTATACTGCTAAAGATCAAGAAACTGCAACAAGAAAACGATATCCAGAAAATTAAAGTCCTAAATCAGAAGTTCATCTATATAATTTTAGCATTCCTAATTGCAAACTGTAAGACATGTAAGTAAATTCTTGAGATACAATAATGCCATCATTCTCCATAATTCACTAGCAAACGGTCAATGTTCACAACTTTGGAAACACTGGTAGATGCAGATTTGAAGCACACTCCAGTCATGGCAATTTCACAAGGGTTCAAGAAATCATGTCTGCTAATTATAGTGATCACTCAAACAGAAAAAGAAGAATGAACTAAACAGATAAAGAAGACAATACTAGCATTCTATGATATCATTTCCATACTGATCGAACTAAGAAATAAGAGGTAACCAATACCATGTTCTGCCCAAGAGGAGCTCGGAGGGCGAGCTGATCGAAGGTCAAGCACTCCCCTCCAGACTTCAGGATCCTTGCCCTAGCCGTCTCCGTGAACTTCAAAGCCGTCACGTTCAATGCCGGCACATCGGACACTCTCTTATCATCCGTCACAGTCCCAACGGCTTATCTTGTCGTCCTAATTCCAACCGGAACATTAATGCGGCTCGAGCCTAGAAAGATATGAAGAATACTTGGCAAAGAATAAGAACGAAGAAAAAAGATTGATCCTTTCCTTGCATGAAAGTGATGAAACTCTTGAGGGAGATGGGCGGCCGGTTGATTTTGCTCATGAACAGCCGCTTCAGGATCACTGTGTTGAACTTGTTCCCGGTCCTCCGCACCAGAAACCTGTAGAGTTGATCAAAAGAAGCACAAGAAGAAAGGGATCAAGCTAAAATCGCCAAACTAATCACAACAAGCCAGGCTGACCATCACGAGGAGATTGAGGTAGACATCATCGGATTTGGGGGCGATGCAGCTGGCCTTCTTGCTCCGGCCGCCGGCAACGAGATCGATACCCTACCATGAACATCAAAGAGAACAGGGTCAGCAGAATTCCACGAAGAGGAAAGAGAGGAAGGGAGGAATTACGGAGAGTAGGCGTTCAGACGATAGTCAAGAGCCCCAGTCATTCCTTGCTCGGCGACACAGTCGGACTTTATCTAGGATGGGAACCGAGCAACGAGGGTTTGTCGATACTATATATATATATATATATATATATATATATATATATATATATATATAAGCAATCCAACTTTCAAAAATTCTCACAACTTCGTTTGATCACGTGAAAAGATTTTTTTACCTTTTTCACTATTGAATCTGTCGGAGCCTGTCTTCCTACGTAGACACTACATCCTCAAACCCCATGAGTCACACCTCCTCCTTCCTTGCTTATAGTCACGACGAAGAAGCCTACCACCAAATGTGAAAGTTTGAGATATAATTTTAGCATTCCTTATTGCAAATTATAAGACATGAAACTAAATTCTTCACATACAATAATACATCATTTCCCATAATTAACTAAGATGATACATTATAGAACTACCATCCATAAGTGACTCGAGAGTAGATAGACGAAGATTGATTGTCAAATAAATAAACACAATTAGAGGTGGCAAAGGTTTTATGATGTTATAGTCCGAGTTCATCCCACAAAGATTAGAATGCAATAGAAATATCACTAGAAGGTGACATAATACAGCAGATCATAGTGGAATAGTTCGAGGCAATGCAACACACACGGGAGAAGTCTCGTGAGAAACTTAATATAAGAAGGTATGATCAAAATTAGTGGGAGCTCCATTTCGGTAAATAACATGATGACAAGAAGAGTTATGGATTCAATGAGTGAATGTTATAGTACCGCAAAGGTATGTCTTCTATATGTGCATCAAATTTTATATCGAATGAAAGCCTTGATCATTAGTATATGTGGTTGTGTACAATTGAGGGAGATTTCGAGTACAAGTACTAGTGAATCCCATGGGAGGACTTAATCATATAAAAGTATGAGCGAAGTGGCTAAAGAGTTGAACTACTTTATAGCTCATATTCGCTTGAGAGAACCCGATAAGTCAGAAGATAAGGTCGAGCAAATGAATGTTGCTATCAAGGATGCAAAGGAAAACATAATTTGCACGAGCCCTACAACATAATAGTGAATGTCATTTATGAGAGTTACAAATTATCTTTCCATTGACCAATGGGAACTAACATAGAGGTATTGAAATAGTGTTAGGATCCCTTTATTTTCTAAGCTTTTGAATAATGTTTTGTTGAGTTTATTTAGTTCGATAAGAGTCGGATAGAAATTTATTTAATATTTATTTATTATTAAGAATCCAAGTCCTTATGGACTTTGGGTGGAACTCTATAAATAGGGATGTAACTATTTCTTTTCGACAAGGAATAAAATATTATTCAGTCTTTTGATAAACCCTAGGAGGTTGATCCCCTCGAAGTGATCAAGGAGGTTGATCCCCTCGAAGTGATCATCCCCTTTTCTCACTTTTCTTCTATGATAAAACCCTAGGGTTTTATTATTTGGTATCAGAGCAGCGATCCTCGACATTCTTGCTACAGTTATCATCATCATAAAAAAAAAAATTCTATAGCCGCATCCTTCTCAAGCGAGAAAGAAGCTCGACCAGCGAAACAAAGTACATTGCTCGCTAGCTAGCGACCACAACCACCGTTGCTTCCCAGCCAACGGACCACCACCTCGTCAATCCCAGCCCTCGGCGACCCCCACGCCGACATTGCCGCTGTTTCCCGGCCAGCAGACCACCTCATCCTGCTTGAGCAAGAAAGGGCCATCACCACTGTTTTCTGGCCAACAGACCTCCCCCCTCGTCGATCCCAGCCCTCGGCGACCCTTGGTGATGCTACTTCTAACTACGCCACCACCACTACCTCTCGACCTCGGGCATCAACTTCCTCGCGACGATCGAAATAGATGATTGCCCTTGTTCCCAACCACGCCACCACCGATTCCTCTTCTCCACTGGCATTCACAACACCGTTGCCTCCCCCCTTACTCTGCATCTTTTGCCGTAGAAATAGGGCAACTCACCAATTGCCCTTGTTCCCAACTACGCCACAACCGATTCCTCTTCTCCACCGGCATTCACAACACCAATGCCTCCCCCCTTGCTCTGCATCTTCTACTGCAACCGCCTGTTGCCACCACCGCAGCCTCAACCCCGGTCGCTTCAACGACGCCTCCCCCTTGCTATGCATCCTCTGCCACAGCCGTCGGTTGCCACCACCGCAGCCTCAACCCCGATCGCTTCAACGCCGCCTCCCCCTTGCTCTACATCCTCTACCACAGCCGTCGGTTGCCATCACCGTAGCCTCAACCCCAGCTGCTCGGTGATTGCTCCCTTGGGTCATAGCAACTACAACCACACCGATGTCATCGCCTTCCAGCCCCTGGGGCTCTCACCCCACGCAGTGATAGAAATAAGGCAGCAACTCTTCCTCCTTGCAGTGATCACAGCACTGCCCTCGACATCCGCTTCCTCGACAGCTTCGCATCGACAGTGCTGATGCCCTTGACCAGACATCAGAAACAAGAACTAGGGATTTCTGATTTGCAATCCTACGTAATAGTTACCGATAACTCAATGAAAGCACAAATTGATCCATTGAAAACCAGAATTGAGAACCGGCTACAAGAAACCCTTAACTGTTAGGATCAAGTCGACATTAAGAGGGGGGGGAGTGAATTAGTGCAGCGATAAAATCACGTCGATTCAGAAAATTTTATTCGATGAAAACATATCGAAAAAGAGTTTAACTTGAAAGCGTATGAAAGCATAGTGAATGTAAGAATTTAGTTTGCAATATAAGGAAATAGCATGAAGGAAATGCAAACCAGATTTTTATAGTGGTTCGGTCGTCGTGACCTATATCCACTCCCGATTCCTCTTCCGTCAAGGCTACCGGCATCCACTAACGATCTTCTTTCAACGGGCAAAGATCAACTACCCTTTTACACCCCTCTTCTCCTTTTCACTGGTTTAGGAGACAACCTTTTACAAGTACTCACTCCTCCCTAAATAGAATTCTAAACTTTAGAACTAGAGGAGGGGATCTCTCAAGTAATTTATACAACTTTTCCACACTTTTAAGTTCTCTGTGCGTGCTTATGTTAACCAGGGATGAGAGGGGTATTTATAGGCCTCAAGTGGATTCAAACTTAGAGCCTAAAAGTGTCTCATCCCCAGTTTTCAGGGTACTGGTGGTACCACCGCCTATAGCACTGATACTGGGTGGTACCATTGCTTGGGAAACTATGTCTGGGTGGTACCACCGCCCAGACTGGCGGTACCATCGCTCGACAGTCTCGAAGACTAAGTCTGGGCGGTACCACCGCCCAGACTGGCGATACCACCGTCTAACACAGCCTAAGAGACTATGCTACAGATGGTTCCATCTGTTGGGTCACTATTTGGGCCTTTCACTTGGCCCAACACAGCCCGAACTTAGGCCCAATTGGCCCCTAATTGAGTTGACCCAATTCCAACCCAATTACGCCTAAAACCTACTTCGATTTAGACAATTATTAAAAAACTAATCAAATGTTGTCTGGCATGTCATTGGTTCATCGATGCCTCATTCGATTCTTCGACGTATCGTCCTCTCTTGCAGTCTATTGCCCAATCGACCAATTGACCTCCGCAACTCTGATTTCCTTGGTGTAATTTTTGCTCTTCTTGGCCTGATGCCCGAACCTATGGCCCGAAGCCTTCTGCCGATACGTCGACCGATCCTCCGGCTTGACATTCAATCTTCTAATGTGTTCCACTCCGGCCCAACATTATTCTTCCTACTTTTAATTGTCTCTCCCTGATCGAAACTTCTTGCATCACTCAAAACGTATATCAAATCATAAACATTATCAATTGGTTTCATCATCAAAATTCGAGATTCAACATTAATGATTTCAAAAAGAGCCTATTGGAGAACTTTAGCTGTTAAATCTCGGATTTTGATGATGAAGTCAATTGTCATTTGTTGTCTAACCTATATGTTGAGATAAGTGTGCAGGATTAACTACGATGAAAGTAAGACATGCAGCAGGAGTTGCGCCGGAGTCATGACAATGATCACGTTGGGAGTTCGAGAGCTCGACGGAAGTTAGGACAGTCGTCAGAGGTTCTGCGGGAACAAATCCGAGAAGTCCATAAGCTTGCCAAAGAAGCTCGTCGGAACTCGCCAAGTGGATCGTCGCAAGTCCAGGAGTTTGCCGGAAGTCCGTAGGAGAATCACCGAGGGTTCATCGGATGATCGACGGAAGTTCGCCGAAAACTCGCCGGAAGAAGCGATTGACACACCGGAGCAAGCTGCAGAAATTGTCTTAGGATTTACCGTAGTTAGCACAATGATTAAGTTGGTAATGGGAGGTGATCCCATTAGCTTAATCTTGGGGAAATTGGGCCCCTGAAAGACCTAATTTGGGCCGAATGGATCTACCCATTCGGACCCTGATTACTGTGGGAGGTGCAACCGCCTGGGCTCAGTCTCCAAGCGAGACTGGGCGGTGCAACCTCTCCTGACAGGAGGTAGCACCGCTTGAGCTCGGTCTTCGAGCTCTGGCAGGTGGTGCAACCACCCCAGTCAGGAGGTGCAACCGCTTGAGCTCGGTCTTCGAGCTCTGGCAGAGAGGTCCAACCGCTCCTGATAGAGGTGGCACCGCCCAGAGGCTCAGTCTTCGAGCTCTGCCAAGCGGTGCAACCGCCCCAGTTAGGAGGTGCAACCGCCTGATCCCGGAATTCCGGGAATTGACAGTTTTGAGCTCCAAATTTGAACTGGGTTGGGGCCTATAAATACCCCACCCATTCAGCACTGAAAGGTAGCAACTAACACTCGAAATCTTGACATCTTTCTGTGATTCTTAGAGCTCAAAATTGTTGTAAAGGCCAAAAGTTCTCCTCCCTCTGTTCTTCAAGTTTTGAGTTGTAAAGAGAGGAGAGAAAATTTCTGTCAGGGTTGTCTCCTAAGCCCATCAAAAGGAGTGAAACTGTAAAAGGGTGGTTGGCCTTCGCCTATTGAAGGAAGGCCTCTAGTTGACGTCGGTGACCTCGTCGGTGGAGGAAGCCAAAAGTGGAGTAGGTCAAGATTGACCGAACCACTCTAAATCTCGGTTTGCATTTACTTTGAGCATATTATCTTTACTGCAAACCTCCTTTGAAGCTTACTGCCTTCTGCGCTTTCACGATCGGGTTTCAAGCCATTTTCTTTCCGAATCAGCGTTTAGACGTAAATCTGCCTTTTTCGTACGATCATCATATTTCAGATTGCGTTTATGTTTTGAGCTTTACCATAACTACAAACTGCCTTCATACTCTTGCTTAAACTGCATCTTGCCTAATCAAGTGATTTACGAATCAGCATTTAGACGTAAATCAATTTCTTCGTACGAACGTCGGATTTCAGTTTACGCCTATATTATGGTTTTCATCATAGCTGCAAACTGCCTAGATTAACTTTAATATCATCTTGCTTAGAATTGGATTTTACACAGAAATCGTTTTATCATTCGAACGCTGTTTCGTTTTAATCGCAGAAAGTTTACCGCTGCACTAATTCACCACCCCCCCCCCCCTCTTAGTGCTCTCGATCCTAACAATTGGTATCAGAGCGGGGTTAACTCTAAAACGGATTAAAACCCTAGAGAGATGGCTTATGCCGAAAACCAAGAGGGCCATTCTATTACACGTCCACCCATGTTCAATGGGACGGGCTACACCTATTGGAAGACCCGAATGAGGATCTTTCTTATTTCTATGGATTTTGAACTTTGGAATCATGTCGAAAACGGTTTTTCGAAGTCTTCTCTTCCAATGATCGATTGGAATGATTTGGAGAAGAAGACTTTCGCTCTTAATGCAAAGGCTATGAATGCCTTATTTTGTGAACTTGATAAAAACAAGTTTAATCGTGTTTCGATTTGTGAAACCGCATTTGATATTTGGCACACACTCGAAGTGACTCATGAAGGCACAAGTAGAGTGAAAGAGTCAAAAATCAATCTTTTGTTACACTCTTTTGAACTTTTTCGGATGAAACCGAGTGAGACTATTGGCGACATGTTTACCCATTTCACGGATGTCGTCAACGGTCTAAAAGGACTCGGAAAAAGTTTTTCGGATTTTGAGCTCGTAAATAAGATTCTAAGATCCCTTCCTAAGAGTTGGGATCCTAAAGTCACTGCTATTCAAGAGGCGAAAGATCTAAACAACTTCCCTCTTGAATAACTAATTGGGCCATTAATGACCTACGATATGACTTGCAAAGCTCATGAAGAGCAAGAAGACATTCTTCCAAAGAACAGGAAGGATATGGCACTTAGAACTTTGGAAGACCACTTGAAAGAAACTCAAGTGATGAGGACTGTGACGATGACTTGGCACTTCTAACAAGAAAATTTAAAAAATTCATTAAAAGAAACAAGTTTAAGAATGATACTAAAAATAAACTTGAACCCAAGAAGGACCAAGTTATTTGCTATGAGTACAAAAAGCCGGGACACTACAAGAGTGATTGTCCCCAAGTCAAAAAGAGAACAATAAAGAAGAAGGCGCTCAAAGCAACATGGGATGATTCTAGCGCGTCCGAAGAAGAGGAGTCCAACACCGAGCAAGTTGCTCATTACGCCTTAATGGCCATCGGAGAAGAGGTAACGAATTTAATATATACAGATATATCCTTCGATGAATTATTAAATGCCTTCAATGACTTATTTGATGAATGTAAAATTATTGATAGAAAATACAAATTGCTAAAAAAGGAGCATGATAGTCTTACTTGTGATTTTGATAAGTTAAAAACTGAATATCATGATAGTTTAAATTCATGCATCAAATGCCATGATCTAGAAACTTTCCAAATGGAAAACTTGCTACTTAAGGACACCTTAAAGAAATTTGAGGTTGGTAGCAAGTCACTGAACATGATCCTTGCAAACAAGGGTCACGTTCCCAAAAGAAGTGGAATTGGATTTGTGAGAAGTCCTCACCAAAATCTAACCACCTTCATAAAAGGCCCCATCCTACATGTTCGACACCAAAACAAATGCAACTTTTGTTGCAAATTTGGACACAAGACGCATTATTGTCCATTCAAGAAAATTAGTCCAAACAAATTGATTTGGGTTCCTAAAGGAACCATGATAAACTCTATGCAACATGATAAACAATGTAAATCTATCTTTGAGGCACCCAAAAGCAAATGGGTACCTAAAAATCATCCTTTCTTGTAGAAACCTATACCATCGCAAGCTAGGAGCAAGAGATGGTACCTTGATAGTGGATGCTCAAGGCATATGACCGGAGATCCATCTCAATTCTCTAAGCTCACTAGCATAGACAAAGGCTATGTCACCTTCGGAGACAACAACAAGGGTAAAATCGTTGGCAAAGGAACCATAGGTAACAAATCCAACTTCTTTATTGAAGATGTTTTGTTAGTTGATGGCTTAAAACATAACCTCTTGAGCATTAGTCAATTATGTGATAAAGGATACATTGTCAGATTCGAATCTAATGCTTGCATCATTGAAAAACCACACAAAAACATGTCTATGATTGCATTAAAACAAAATAACGTATACACTATTGACATCAATGATTTGTGTAATGAAATATGTTTTTCGATTTTGAATGAGGATGCTTGGCTATGGCATAGAAGATTAGGTCGTGCTAGCATGAAACTAATCACTCAAATATCATGAACTTGTAAGAGGAATTCCTCATATCAAGTTCATCAAAGATAATGTATGTGATGCTTGCCAATTAGGTAAACAAATTAAGGGTAGCTTCAAATCTAAGAATCAAATAAGCACCTCTAGACCCTTACAATTAATCCATATGGACTTGTTCGGACCAATCTCTACATCAAGTCTAGGAGGTAGCAAATACGCCTTCGTCATTGTGGATGACTATAGCAGATATACATGGACCTACTTCTTAAAACAGAAAAATGAATGCTTTAGATATTTTACCAAGTTTTGTAAACTTGTTCAAAATGAAAAGGGTTCCATGATTTCGTCAATTAGAAGTGATCACGGTGGAGAATTTCAAAACCATGATTTCCAAGAATTTTGTGAACTCAACGGATATAACCATAATTTCTCTACTCCAAGAAATCCTCAACAAAATGGAGTAGTAGAAAGAAAAAATCGAAATTTACAAGAAATGGCAAGAATCATGTTGAATGAACATAGCCTACCCAAATATTTTTGGGTCGAAGCCGTAAACACCGCATGCTATATTTTGAATAGAGTTCTAGTAAGACCCTTACTCACCAAAACTCCTTATGAGTTATGGAACAACAAAAAACCCAATGTTTCATATTTTAAAGTCTTTGGGTGTAAGTGTTTTATCTTGAATGAAAAGGATAACTTAGGAAAATTTGATGCTAAATCCGATGAAGGAATCTTTCTTGGTTATTCTTCGGTTTCTAAAGCTTTTCGTATCTTCAATAAAAGAACTTTAATTATTGAAGAATCTATTCATGTTGTTTTCAATGAGATTTTCGAAATCAGGAAAAACGATTTTGATGATGATGTTAATTTTGATTCCTTGAATTTAAATGAAACCCCGTCTCCAACTAGCAACTTGGATGCATCCACTTCCGAAACATCCTTACCCAAGGATTGGAAGTATGTAGATGCTCATCCTAAAGAGCTAATCTTAGGAGACACATCAAAGGGGGTTCAAACACGATCTTCTCTTAAAAATTTTTGTGTCAACGCCGCTTTTCTCTCCCAAATTGAACCCAAATGTGTTGACGAAACCATGAAAGATGATTCATGGATTATCGCAATGCAAGATGAATTAAATCAATTTGAGAGAAATGAGGTGTTGACGCTTGTTCCTAGGCCTAATGACCATTTAGTTATTTGTACTAAATGGGTCTTTAGAAACAAGCAAGATGAAAATGGTATCGTGGTTAGAAACAAGGCTAGATTAGTGGCCAAAGGTTTCAACCAAGAAGAAGGTATCGATTACGAAGAAACCTTCGCTCCTGTGGCTCGATTAGAAGCCATAAGAATGCTCCTTGCCTACGCTAGTAGTAATAATTTTAAGTTATTTCAAATGGATGTTAAAAGCGCTTTTCTTAATGGCTTTATTTCCGAAGAAGTCTATGTTGAACAACCTCCTGGATTTGAAAATAATAGCCTCCCTAATCATGTGTTTAGATTAACTAAAGCTCTCTATGGTTTAAAACAAGCTCCGAGGGCTTGGTATGAGAGACTTAGTTCTTTTCTTATTGAAAATAATTTCATGAAAGGCAAGGTTGATACTACATTATTCATCAAGAATTTTGAAAATAATTTTCTCATTGTTCAGATTTATGTTGATGATATTATCTTTGGTTCTACGAATGAATCTCTTTGTGAATCTTTTGCTAAAACTATGAGTCTTGAATTTGAAATGAGTTTAATGGGAGAGTTAACATTCTTCTTAGGTTTACAAATCAAACAACTAAGCAATGACATCTTTATTAGTCAAACTAAATATGCTATGAATTTACTAAAAAAGTTTAATATGAATAACTCAAAAGCTATTAACACTCCTATGAGCACCTCCACTAAGTTAGAAATTGATAAAAGTGGAGAAAGCTTCGATCAAAAAACTTATAGGGGTATGATAGGAAGTTTACTTTACCTCACTGCAATTGGACCAGACATCATGTTCAGTGTAGGACTTTGTGCTAGATTTCAATCAAACCCTAAGATATCTCATCTCAAAGCAGTTAAAAGAATACTCAGATATTTTAATGGTACCACAAATCTAGGATTATGGTATCCAAAATCAGAGAATCTTGAGTTAATTGCTTATGCTGATGCAGACTTTGCTGGCTGTAGACTAGATAGAAAAAGCACATCAGGAACATGTCAATTTTTAGGACATGCCCTTGTTTCCTGGTCATCTAAGAAACAAAACTTGGTTGCACTATCAATAACCGAAGCTGAATATATTGTAGCAAGTGCATGTTGTGCACAAGTTGTATGGATGAAAAACACCTTAGAAGATTATAAAGTTCATCTTAAAAATATTCCCATTAAATGTGATAACACAAGTGCAATATGCTTAACAAAGAATCCTATACAACACTCAAGAACAAAACATATTGATATTAGACATCATTTTATACGAGATCATGTTACTAATCATGATGTAATCATAGAGTTCATTGATACTAAACATCAACTAGCCGATATTTTTACAAAACCTCTAAGTGAAGAACAATTTGATTTTATAAGAAGAGAATTAGGAATGTTGATGTGTCCGAATACTTAAACTAGTTAAAATTATTTTTCGGACTTTATTGAATGATCAAATCACTTGATTGCCATGTGTTGAAATGTTTTGATTTTTGAAAAACTGTAGCATAATCTTGTCCGAATGCATGAAAGAATTCATCCCATTTTCGGACTCGCTTAACAGTTGGAATGACAAAAGTCAAATACACTCTTATGAAAAATATTTTGAAATGGATTTGATAAAATGACTTTCCTCCTTCATGCACAAAGGATTATAACAGAAAAAGGGAGAAGAAGTATTCAAAGCATTATACGTATCATGCCTTACTTTATATGCTTGATAACTTACTTATATTATTCTCCTGGTATCACATCTATCATGCTTTTTGTTGATGACAAAGGGGGAGAAATATATGAATTGATTTGATGCTATAAACACTGATGCTATGATTATGCCATGCCTGCATCATCAAGAGATATATGAACAGATGCCATATATAGAAATGCAACACTTGCTAAAATATTTGAAATATGTACATCATGTAATGATATCAAAATCTTACTTCACAGCTTTACATGTTGATATCTTACAATATGATGAATTGCTTCAATTATCATCATTCAAAATTATTGTGTAAGAATGAATGTCAAGCCTTGACATTATCTTCAGAGATGTCACTTGAATTCTTAGGTCTTGAATTCAAGAATGACTGATCTCAAGTATGGCATGTAGACAGGGGGAATTAAGGTTAACTCCATTATCAATTGATTGTCATCATCAAAAAGGGGGAGATTGTTGAATCTCGGATTTTGATGATGAAGTCAATTGTCATTTGTTGTCTAACCCATATGTTGAGATAAGTGTGCAGGATTAACTACGATGAAAGTAAGACATGCAGCAGGAGTTGCGCCGGAGTCATGACAATGATCACGTTGGGAGTTCGAGAGCTCAACGGAAGTTAGGACAGTCGTCGGAGGTTCTGTGGGAACAAATCCGAGAAGTCCATAAGCTTGCCAAAGAAGCTCGTCGGAACTCGCCAAGTGGATCGTCGCAAGTCCAGGAGTTTACCGGAAGTCCGCAGGAGAATCACCGAGGGTTCATCGGATGATCGACGGAAGTTCGCCGAAAACTCGCCGGAAGAAGCGATTAACGCACCGGAGCAAGCTGCAGAAATTGTCTTAGGATTTATCATAGTTAGCACAATGATTAAGTTGGTAATGGGAAGTGATCCCATTAGCTTAATCTTGGGGCAATTGGGCCCCTGAAAGACCCAATTTGGGCCGAATGGATCTACCCATTCGGACCTTGATTACTGTGGGAGGTGCAACCGCCCAAGCCAGGAGGTGCAACCGCTTGGGCTCAGTCTCCAAGTGAGACTGGGCGGTGCAACCTCTCCTGATAGGAGGTAGCACCGCTTGAGCTCGGTCTTCGAGCTCTGGCAGGCAGTGCAATCGCCCTAGTCAGAAGGTGCAACCGCCTGAGCTCGGTCTTCGAGCTCTGGCAGAGAGGTGCAACCGCCCCTAACAGAGGTGGCACCGCCCAGAGGCTCAGTCTTCGAGCTCTGCCAGGCGGTGCAACCGCCTGATCCCGGAATTCCGGGAATTGATAATTTTGAGCTCCAAATTTGAACTGGGTTGGGGCCTATAAATACCCCACCCATTCAGCACTGAAAGGTAGCAACTAACACTCGAAATCTTGACATCTTTCTGTGAATCTTAGAGCTCAAAATTGTTGTAAAGGCCAAAAGTTCTCCTCCCTCTGTTCTTCAAGTTTTGTGTTGTAAAGAGAGGAGAGAAAATTTCTATAAGGGTTGTCTCCTAAGCCCGTCAAAAGGAGTGAAACTGTAAAAGGGTGGTTGGCCTTCGCCTATTGAAGGAAGGCCTCTAGTTGACGTCGGTGACCTCGTCGGTGGAGGAAGCCAAAAGTGGAGTAGGTCAAGATTGACCGAACCACTCTAAATCTCGGTTTGCATTTACTTTGAGCATATTATCTTTACTGCAAACCTCCTCTGAAGCTTACTGCCTTCTGCGCTTTTACGATCGGGTTTCAAGCCTTTTTCTTTCTGAATCAGCGTTTAGACGTAAATCTGCCTTTTTCGTACGATCATCATATTTCAGATTGCGTTTATGTTTTGAGCTTTACCATAACTACAAACTGCCTTCATACTCTTGCTTAAACTGCATCTTGCCTAATCAAGTGATTTACGAATCAGCATTTAGACGTAAATTAGTTTCTTCGTACGAACGTCGGATTTCAGTTTACGCCTATATTCTGGTTTTCATCATAGCTGCAAACTGCCTAGATTAACTTTAATATCATCTTGCTTAGAATTGGATTTTACACAGAAATCATTTTTATCATTCGAACGCTGTTTCGTTTTAATCGCAGAAAGTTTACCGCTGCACTAATTCACCCCCCCCCCCCCCCCTCTTAGTGCTCTCGATCCTAACATTAGCAAGTTTCAACAAGGTGGAAGTTTAAGTTCTGTGTTAAATAGATCTGGAGATACAGGAAAATGACCCCAAGAATATGACACAAGCTACCCATATATTAAGGTGGAATTTCCAAGATGAGAAGATGGGGTTCCGACCAATTGGATCTCTATAGTAGAAATTTTTTTTCATTTTCACATAAACCCAAAAGAATTCAAGGTAGAAATAGCCTCAATCCAATTAGATGGGGTTGCAATCCAATGGTATGATTGGTACGAAACTTGCTATGGAGTCCCCTCGTGGGAGCAATTCAAGAGAGGGCTTCTTGTTCGCTTTAGACCATCTGAATATGAGAATGTTGATAAACAACTCACCAAAATTTATCAGATTTTTACAGTATTAGAATATCAGAGCAAGTTAGAACGATTGTCAAATCAAGCTAGCGATTGGTCTGAACGATAACTGGTGGGTATATTCATCGAAGGACTTAATCTAGATATTCGATGTGAAGTTAACGCTCGTCAACTCCGCACTATGATCACTGCGATATCATTTGCACGTTTACATGAGGAAAAAATCAGCAGGAAAAATCGTCAAAATTGAAGTGACAATAAACATATGATCAGCAAGCCACCTGCCCCATCTATTCCCAACCGAAACCCTAACACTCGAAGGCTAACCCGAGAAGAACTCAAGGAAAGAGCAGCGAAGGGTTTATGTTGGCACTATGATAAAAAGTGAAGTAGGGAGCACCGATGTAAACAATGGCAACTTCTGATGATTGAACTAATTGGGGAGGAACCAGAAGCTAACAATGTCGACTTTGATCATGAAGGTATAGATTTTAATGACGATATTGGACCTATCATACATACAGTGCATGTATTAGCCAGCTACTCTAACCCATAAACTATGAAAGTTGGAGGAACTTTAGAACATCAGCATGTTACAAGTTTGATTAATACTAGAAGCACTAACAATTTTATGGACAATAAGGTTGTTGACCAATTGGCCTACCACATTGAAAACGGTAACAAATTTGAAGTAAAGGTCACTGATAGACGAATTTGAACTTATGATAGCAAATGTTCGAAAATAAAGTTGATTATACATGGCCAAGATAAATGTCACTGATGGACTTATCTGTCCTCAATTATCGTGTACCTATAGTCCCTTATCCATCTAATATCCTAGAGACCGTATACCGAGCATGGACGTGAGTGATCTCATCACAAACTGTGTGCTATGTCACACGTGCCATCACTCACGTGATTGGATTGCATGACACCTATGTCATAGTACTCACTTCTTCGATTAGATTGAGGAGGTGAGTACTTAAGTATAAAGTTCACCTAGTTCCTCAAAGACCATGTGATTCTTTCCTAATAGATACCTCCTTATACACCTTAGTTCAATGGTGTGTTCGAGAGGAGGATTCGCACACTGTTAGACATGGTGCGGTCTATAATGAGTTTCGCCGATCTACCTATCTCATTCTAGGGATACGCCCTAGAGACCGCAGCTTACTTTCTGAATAGAATTCCAACTAAGTCGGTAGTGTCTACTCCATATGAGATATGAAAAGGGAAAAAGTTTGATCTTAAGGTTGTTAAGATTTGGGGCTGCTCTGCCCACGTTAAGAGACATAACTCCGACAAGTTGGAATCCTGGATGGAGCGATGGAAGTTCATGGGATACCCTAAGGAAACTAGCATGTATTATTTCTATCACCCCGAGGACCAAAAGGTTTTTGTAGCGAAGAGAGTAGTATTCTTTGAGAAGAAACACATTTCTAGTAGAGACAATGGGAGCGTGATAAAGTTGAGTGAGGTTAGAGAACTTAGCTCAAGCACCATTCCACAACCAGAGTCTGTTCAGGTACCTAGCACACAAGTTTCGACTTTACATAGGTCTGGTAGAGTATCTCATCATCCTAAGAGATATGTGGGACATATCAGAGGAGAGGATGTTGAGGATATTGATCCTTAGACCTATGAGGAGGCTATTACGAGCATAGACTCCAGGAAGTGACAAAAGATCATGAATTCTGAGATGGATTCTATATATTCCAACAAGGTTTGGAATATAGTTGATGCACCCGAGGGTATTGTACCCATTGGTTGCAAGAGGATCTTCAAGAAGAATATCGGAGTAGATGAAAAGGTAGAAACCTATAAAGCAAGGCTAGTGGCTAAGAGGTATTATCAAAGGCAAGGTGTTGAATATGACGAAACCTTCTCACTTGTAGCCATGCTAAAATCCATCCAAATTCTATTGGCTATTGTAGCACACTATGATTATAAGATCTAGTAAATGGACGTGAAAATCGTGTTCCTCAATGGCAACCTCGAGGAGGAGGTATATATAATACAGCCTAAGGGATTCATATCCAAGGATAGTCTAGATAAGGTTTATAGGTTGCTTAGGTCTATCTATGGACTAAATAAGCTTCCCGAAGATGGGATATAAGTTTTGATGAGGCGATCAAATCTTATGACTTCGTTAAGAACAAAGATGAGCATTATGTATATAGGAAGATAAGTAAGAGTGCTATCACCTTCTTAGTATTATATGTGGATAACATCGTAATCATTAGGAATGATATAGGAATGCTCTCCACAATAAAGACTTTGCTATCTACACACTTCTCCATGAAGGACTTAGGGGAAGCAGCCTACATATTAGGGATTCAGATTTATAGAGATAGATCCAAGAGGATACTTAACTTGTCCCGGTCCAAGTATATAGACACAATTGTCAAAAGATTTGGCATAAAAATTTTCAAAAGATGTCTCATACTGATGAGACACGAGATATCACTTTCTAAGAGTATGCTCCCAATGACTCCTGAAGAAAAGGCAGACATGGATAAGATAACCTATGCCTCAGCGACAAGGTCTATTATATATGTTATGCTATGTACGAGGCCTGATATAGCACATGCTCTGAGTGTCACGAGCAAGTATCAGGTGGATCTATACTTGGAGCATTGGAAAGCAATAAAATGTATCCTTAAGTACTTGAGAAGGACTAAGAATCTTTTACTACTATATAGAGGAAGTAGGCTTAGGGTTGAGGGCTACATAGACTTGAGCTTCCAGTCTAATTCAGGGTATATGGTCACCCTGAATGGAGGATTAGTATGTTGGAAGAGTTCTAAGCAAGATATTACTATTGACCTCGCCAATAGCCACTACAACAACTTTTACTCTATTACCCATCTTGAGGTTCATCTCGCCTCTCGTCAATCTCCTAGGTCTTGTTAGAACTTACAACAATTTGTAGATGTGATAAGCACTGCCAGTATCCAATACCCATGTGTTATCATAAGATTTTAACAAATGGAGACTGATCATGAATATACCTAAAGCTTCTCCAAGCTTTTGTTTCACCCTCTTTGCAATGTACTCTTTGTAGTTCCTCTTCCAATGCCCATCTTTGTTGTAGTGGAAGCACTGACATTTGTCATTTGTTGTCTTTCTTAACAACATTTGCTTTACCTACTCTGCCCTTGTCCTTACCATTCTTAAGGGATTTTTCTGTCTTCCTTTTCTTTCTAGTCTCACCAATATAGAGAACTGGCTTCTCTTTCTTGATAGTGTTCTCTGCCTCCCTCAACATATTGAGGAGCTTAAAGAGAGTCACCTCAGGCTTGTTTATATTAAAATTTATTATGAACTGAGAAAAGAAATCTGGCAGAGACTGAAGCACAAGGTGCACATATGTCATCCTCTAGGACCATTCATAAACATGTGAGTTTCTCTATTCACTTAATCATCTTTAGGACTTGGTTCTGAACCAGTGTCCCCTCAATCACCCTAGCACGGAAGAGACTCTTGAATATCTCATATCGCTGAGTCCTACCCTGTTCCTCAAACAATTTGTAGAGATACTAGAGAATAGATATGACATTCATCTTTTAATGCTATCTCTATAACTCATAAAGCCCAATATGTAACATTGAGCAAGAGTGGAGTCATCTATGTACTACACGTGGCAAGCGATCTCAACCTCGCTTGCCCCTTCCTCGGGCATAGGCATCATTGTATCAAGGACGTACGCGATTTTTTCCACCATGAGAATAATTCTCAAGTTGGAGAGTCAATTCGTATAATTTGAACTAGTGAGGTAGTTGACATGAAGTATGTCACGTAAGGGATTTGAAAGCGATATTTTTCTGAAAATAAAGATGTAGCAGAAATAAATATCATGCAGATTTTATAAAAATAAATAATTAAAATAAGGACTTCTATTTTAATATACTCTCACTATTTTCTCGTGAAACACATAACTCCCTCTAGTATATGAATCGGAGACCCTCGACGGATCTCTAGTGGGGATCATAATCTAATCGGTATCTTAACATAACCTTGAGGGACTTGACCAATCATGTTAAGCCCATAAAGGTAGTCAACTCTTGTCAATCATAACTCTTTGTAATTCATGTCCTATTCGGCCTCCGAACCACCATGGCCTCAAGGGACTCGACCAACCATGGTGTTCGATTAAGTCATTACCATCGTTACAATATGAGTTCGATTCAATGATATACCCTCGAGGGACTCAACTAAGCATACCATGTCCTTAGGTTACCGATGACATCTCTATGTCATAGGTAAGATATCGAATCGCGATATAGGTGAGCCTCGAGGGACTCGACCAACTCAACCTACGTTGAAAATTGATTCCTACCTATAACGATGGAAGGTCATGTGGGTCAATCTAATTGTCTCACGTTTATCGACTTAATATTATCGAGAGAGGGGATTTTGATTCGGTCTCCTATGACGTGTCACACACATACATATTTAATATATATCTACGTCTCATGCAAATATATATATATATATATATATATATATATATATATATATATATATATATATTAGTAATCACACATCACATGAGCAATCACACCAGATGATGATGGACCACAACCTAATGTGATCAGGCTCGAGTTAGTGGGCTCAATCACTCACATTAATATCTATATGATAAGCCAACGACGCATCTCCATGCCCTGTGATCGTCCATCTCATCCTCATTAGTTCCGTCGGCATCTCGACGTATCTCTATGCGTTATGATTGTCCGTCTTGGCGTCGTTGGTCTCATTATTGCCTCCATGCTCCTACGTGCCTTTTCGTGTAATTACAACTTAATCACAAGCATGCAGGCCCAGCAATAAATGAGAGAAATAAATTGGAGGCTCGTAAGCTCCAATAATAATAATAATCATAATCACATCACATACATACATCACATTACATGGTCAATGATCATCCGTCCACATCAAACATCACATGTACATATCATTATATATGAGTACTAGATAAATAATAATAGTTAATTAAACCTTTTAATTAACAAATATTTTTTGAAATTCAAGACATACAGAGAATTTTATGAATTATGAAGGGTATTTATGTAATTTAGATAGAAAGGATATACTGTGGACCTTCTGAAATTCACAAGAGCAAAAATATCTTTTGTCCAAAAACCCTAACCCCTTCCCTACCTCTATGTTGCGATCATCGTACCTCGCCGATAGCAACCTCTACGGGGTGAGGGGGCATCGCCCCTGCCTAGGGGCGGCTTGCCCGTGGGCGGCACCGCTCGTGCGAGCGAGTGCCCTTACTAGCATTGTCGTAGGCAATGATCAGCCTTGCGGGCGGCGTCGCCCGTTGCCCGCATGCAGCACTTGCGGGCGCTGTGCCCGTAGGCAACACCCGGGGGTGCCGCCGCGTGCACTGCAAGCGCAGCACTTGCGTGCAAGCAGCTCTACTTGCGAGCGGTTGGCCGCCTACGACTGTAACTACGCACAACAATAGTTGTTGCGCTTACATCACCTATACAACGCCTACGTGCAGGTGGCCTGCCTACGGGCGCTGCGCTTGCGGCTGCCACTGCAGGCGGCCTACCCGTACGCAGATGACAACCATGGCTATCATTTGCGAGGGCAATAAGGGCAGTAATAGTTGCTGCCTTTTCTCGCTTTTGCATCAACAATTTTGACGACAAAAACCTTTCTAAAACACATGTTAGGAACAAGTCGACACTAGGGGGGGGGGGGCATTAGTGCATCGGATAAAATCACGTCAGTTCGAAAATCTTTCGTTTCAATTAAAATCGTATCGTAAAGATGCTTAAATTGAAAGTGTACGAAAGAGTTGTTATGACTCTAGCTTGGAGAATCCTAACTAAGAGGGACATTCATGTAAAACTGTTAGGACTCTAGCTAGGAGAGTCCTAATTGAGAGGGACATTCTATTAGGAAGTGTTTTCTTATAGAAGAATTAGGAGTTGTAAGGGAATAGGAGTCTTGACTAGGAGTCCTACTAGGAGTTGGTTAGAAGTAAGAGTCTTAAGTAGGAGTCCTATTAAGAGTTAGGGTTTAGAAGCCCTATAAATAGCCATGTATTCCTTCTCTTTTCATAAGCAATAGATGAATCTTTTCTGCAGCCTTTGAGCAGCAACTTGGAGGGAGGAACCCCTACAGAGTTCCAAGGAGGTCGATCCCCTAAAGAGATTAACCCCAAGTTTAGAATCTGCAAGGGTTCTAACACCTGGTATCAGAGCAGCGTTCTTGGCATCTCGCTGCCCTTCCATTGCTATCCATCAGCCCTCCACAACCTCCCAAAGCAATTCCCACAATTGCTTAAAAGATCGTCGCCGAATTCCGCCATCATCTCGACCACCGTGGATCATCCTTTGATCTCCCCGTGAATTGCAACAGGTTCTGGTTTCCTACCTTACTGCTGCTGTAATTTAGTTATCCTTATTTGAAAATCCAAAAAAAAAAAACTATTCCTATATTGCTGCATAAACCTTCCGTCACAAAGTTTTCATCTCTACGACGAAAGATACATTGCAGAATTCCAGCCGCATAGTACCATCTGTTTGATCTTACTACTATGCTTTTTCTATCCAAATTTCTATGAAATTTTTATGACATCTTTGACACTTCCTAACAGCATATTTCCCTTTGGTTTTTTCAAAAAATTCTCAATATAAACCATTGATCTTTTACGTCAAATCTGCTATACTTGAAAATCTGCACTGTAAAATTTCAGCCGCATAGCACTGTTTGTTTGATCTTGATACTACATTGTTTCTATCCAAATCTCTACGAAATTTTTATGATAGCTTTGACACTTCCTAACAGTAGATTTCCCTTTGGTTTCATCAAAAAATTCTCAATATAAACAACTGATCTTTTACGTCCAATCTGCTATACCTAAAAATCTGTGCTGCAGAAAATTTCAGCCGCATATTGTTGCCTTAACCCATCTATTTGCAATCTTTTTTGAATGAAATTTCTTATACACTTCATAGATCATCTTGGTTTCTATCTAAGATTGATCTATTAAGAAATTCATCTCTAAAAACGATTTTATGTTACTGCAAATTTTCGTCATAACCCGCTGAAATTTTTCGACGAGAATTCTGCAATCGCAACTTGCACCAATTTCCTTGCTGTTATACTGCCGAAATTTTCTTGATTAAATTAGATATCCTTGCTGTCATATAAACTGTGATTTTGCTATCAATTCCCTCCTCAATTCTCTCAAGTTTTTGGTGGAAATTACATCGAGAAACCGTTGTTTCTTCGACGACAATTCTACTCTTACAAGACAGCATATACTTGCTACAACTTCCACTGATTTCTATCAAACCTTTGCTACCATCTACCATAGATCCAAAACATTCATCCATAGCCCTAAAACTCCACCAAATCACACCCTCAAACTGCACCCAAAACAGCCACAAGACAAGCCTAAATCATAGCCTACATCCATCGATCCACCAATTCTTTCGACCGTCACTTCTCTCAACCTATACATGCCTTTAACCTAACAACAAAAGAGAGATCTTAACATCATAAATTTGGAGGCATATACTATGGCATCTAAGGAGGCAATCAATGCTAAATTTGAAGCCTTGGAGGCGTGAATGGAGGATAAGATTCGGACGCTCTTTACCGAACTCAGATTGGGCCGACCACTAAGCCCGAAGAAATCATATCAAGGAGAGAGCTTTGCCCAATCACACCAAGCCCAAAGATATGACTTCCAAGAGAGGGGAAGCTCTATGACCAACCCCAACTATTCATGCATGAGAGTGGACTTCCCTAGATGGGAAGAAGGAGACCCAATTGGTTGGATCTCGCGCGCGGAGCGATATTTTCGGTACCATAAAATCGCGGATGCATCTATGGTGAAAATTGCAGCTATATATCTTGAAGGGGATGCTATACAGTGGTTTGACTGGTTTGAACATACTTATGGAGTCCTTTCATGGTGACAATTCAAATAAGGACTGCTGATCCGCTTCAGACCAACCGATTACGAGAATATTGACGGACAACTAGCAAAGATCCGACAAACCTCTACCATTCAGGAGTACCAAACCAGGTTTGAAAGGTTATCTAATCAAACTCATGATTGGTCTCAAAAACAGCTATTGAGAACCTTCATTAAGGGCTTGAAGCCGGAGATCCGAGGAGAAGTTAAAGTGCGACAACCGTATACGCTTATGGCAGCTATCTCTTTCGCACGACATCAAGAGGAGCAATTGAACCATGAAGCTCGGAGGACTAGGGTCGCTCCTCAACCAGTAATATTGAAGCCCTTAGCCCCCCCTACTGTCGACCAAGTCCCTACACCAAAGAGGTTAACAAGAGAAGAGCTTCGGGAGCGATATGCGAAGGGGTTATGTTGGCATTGTGACGAGCCGTGGAGCCGTGAGCATCGCTGTAGTAAAGGGGGACTTCTTATGATTGAACCGATAGAAGAAGAGGTCATTGAACATCCAAAAGAGAGCCTTAAACATGAAGAAGAAGATGCAGAAGAAGAGCCACAACTGACCAAAGTTACGGTACATACACTAGTTGGCTACTCAATCCCACAAACGATGAAAGTTGGAGGCATTCTCAAACAACAACCGATCACTGTTCTCATCGACACGGGCAGCACTAATAACTTCCTAAACAGTAAGGTTGCTGTCTATATGAACTTACCTATTGAGAATTGCAGCAGGTTTGTCGTTAAGGTCGCCAACGGACGGATTTTGAAGTGTGATCATAGGTGCCCGCAGGTGAAACTGTTGTTGCAGGACCAAGAGATAATTGCATATTTCTTCCTCCTCCCTCTTGATGATCATGAGGCCATACTCAAAATTAAATGGTTGATGACATTAGGTGATATTTCTTGGAATTTTATGCAACTAATTGTAAAATTTTACAGTAAGGAGAAACAGGTGATACTGCACGGGAAACGTGAGGGCAACGTAACGACGATTTGCACACAACAAATGGAGAAGGTTTTGCACAAAGCATGCAGCGGCTTTTTGGTATAACTTGAGCAACAAACTAAGGAAGAGCCAATAAAATTTGAAGATCCAAATCTACTTCCTTTGCTTGCTGAATTTTCAGATATATTTGACGAACCGCGTAACCTACCTCTTACCCGTCGGCATGATCAGTGTATAATGATTCTTCCAGGCAAATCTCCAGCAAATGCTTAGCCATATCAATATCCACATCTCCAGAAGGATGAAATAGAAAGGATTGTAAAAGAGATGCTCAAAACAGGAGTTATTCGACCATGTTGCAGCCCCTACTCTTCACCGGTGCTCCTCATACGAAAGAAGGATGGAATATGACGATTATGTGTTGATTACCGAGCTCTCAATGGCATAACCATCAAGGATAAATACCCTATTCCAATAGTAGATGAGTTGCTAAGGGAGCACAAATCTTCACAAAGCTGGACCTTCGATCCGGGTATCATCAAATACGAGTATGCGAAGAAGACATATCGAAAACCACCTTTTAAACACACAACAACCACTATGAATTTTTGCTTTCTTCATAAGAAGGTGGAATATCTTGGGCATATCATATCAGAGGAAGGTGTGGTAGTAGACCCCTTCAAAATTGGAGCAATGCAAAACTGGCTGACCCCGAGGAACATAAAATTGCTACATGGCTTTCTGGGTTTAATAGGCTACTACTGCAAGTTCGTAAAAAACTATGGAGAGATCAGTGTACCACTTACTTCCTTACTGAAAAAAGATGTCTTCCAATGGTCGGACAGAGCCTCCGCTACCTTCGACAAACTTAAGGCAGCCATGATGACGACGCCGGTGCTAACACTACCAGATTTCAACCGACCCTTCATTATTGAGGCCGACGCATCTGGAGTCGGAATTGGAGCCATTCTCATACAAGATGGTCGACCACTCATATACACTAGCAAGGCATTATCTCCCTCCCATCAAAATAAGTCAACATATGATAAGGAGATGCTCGCCATTGTGCGCGCAGCAACGAGGTGGAGACCCTACTTGATTGGCCGACGATTTCAAATTAAAACCGACCATAAAAGCCTCAAGTACTTTTTGGAGCGAAAAATATCATCCCTTGAGCAGTAGAAAAGGGTAATAAAACTTCTTGGATTTGATTATGAAATAACTTACAAAAAGGGGAAAGAGAATGTTCTTGCAGATGCGCTTTCACAGCTACCCGAGCAAGTTGAAGTTTCGATCGTTTCACTTTCAACTAGCGACTTTCTTAAGGATATTAAGATGGAATGGCAGGAAGATTTAGAGACTAGTAAGATTATAAAAAAATTGGAGGAAGCACCAAGCCCCATGGCTCATTACAATTGGGACTCAAAAGAATTACACTATAAGGGACGCATTATGCTTACGATAAATTCTACTTGCATCTTCACGAGCAGATTTTGGACAAAGTTATTCCATAAGCTGGGTACTAAATTGAAAAGGAGTATGGCATATCACCCACAAACCGACGGCCAGATGAAAGTTTTAAATAGGTGCTTGGAGACAGCCCAAAGCCACCCACCAAATATGACTACCCAAAGAGAACTCCAGACCCAGCCAAGTGCCATTATTGATCGACGGATCGTGACTCGACGACGATGACCCACTAATGAAGTGCTAATACAGTGGGCGAACCTAACAATAGAAGATGCCACTTGGGAGAACTATGACTCTAGCTTGGAGAATCCTAACTAAGAGGGACATTCATGTAAAACTGTTAGGACTCTAGCTAGGAGAGTCCTAATTGAGAGGGACATTCTGTTAGGAGGTGTTTTCTTAGAGAAGAATTAGGAGTTGTAAGGGAATAGGAGTCTTGACTAGGAGTCCTACTAGGAGTTGGTTAGAACTAAGAGTCTTAAGTAGGAGTCCTATTAGGAGTTAGGGTTTAGAAGCCCTATAAATAGCAATGTATTCCTTCTCTTTTCATAAGCAATAGATGAATCTTTTCTGCAGCCTTTGAGCAGCAACTTGGAGGGAGGAACCCCTACAGAGTTCCAAGGAGGCCGATCCCCTAAAGAGATCAACCCCAAGTTTAGAATCTGCAAGGGTTCTAATAAGAGTATAGCAAGTAAGGAAGTTTACAGTTAAAGTAAATTGCTCAAAAGAAATGCAAACTAAGTTTATAGTGGTTCAGTCGTCATGACCTACATCAACTCCACCGATTCCTCTTCCGTCGAGGCCACCGGTATCCACTAACAGTCTTCCTTCAATAGGCAAAGACCAACCACCTTCTTACAACTCTATTCTCCTTTTGACAGGCATAGGAGAGAACCTTTACAAGTTTCACACCTCTCTTAGAATGAACTCTAAACTCTAAGAGGTGGAGGGGAACACTCAACACTTTTCAAGCTTTTTCAACTCTTTTTCATCAAGGATTCTTTCCCCCTTTCTACCAAATTCTTGTCATTCTAAGCAGGAAAGAGTGTGGTATTTATAGGTCCTAAATGGATTCAAATTTGGAGCCCAAAATTTAAATCCTCGAGATTTCGGGGTACGAGCGGTACCACCGCCTGCAGCTTGACACTGGGCAGTACCACCGCCTGACAATCTCTCAAAGATTATGTCTGGGTAGTACCACCGCCTGACACTTACACTGGGCGGTACCATCGCCTGACACAGTCTCGGAGATTGTGCCACGACGGTGCCACCTATTGGGTCATTGTTTGGGCCTTTCATTGGGCCCAACACAATCTATACATGGGCCCAACTAGCCCCTAATTGGGTTGGCCCAATTCCAATCTCAATTATGTGCTAACTATGAAATTTAAGATATTTACTAAGCTAAACAAGTCCGTAAGTCTAGGTTTCTTCCGGCGATCTTTCGGTGAACTTCTGGTGAACTTCCGACGATCTCTCGGCAATGTTCCAGCGGACTCCCGGTAAGCTCCTGGACTTCATGATGATCTTCTTGACGAGTTCCGACAAGCTTCTTTGGCAAGCTCCTGGACTTCTCGGTCAATTCTGGTAGAACTTCCGACGAACTCTCGAACTCCCAACGAAATCGCGTCCTTGACTCCGAGACTTCATTTTGCTTTATGCCTTGCTATCATAGTTAATCCTGCACAATTAAAACCTACTTTGATCTAGATAATTATTACTAAGCTAATCAAATGTTGTCCTGGCATGTCATTGGTTCATCGACGCTTCGTTTGATTTTTCGGCGCATCGTTCTCTCTTGCGGCCTATTGTCCAATCGGCCAGTTGACCTCCGCAACTCTGATTTCCTTAGCGCAATATTTGTTCTTCTTGGCCCGATGCTCGAATTCATGGCCCGTAGCCTTCTATCGATATGTCGACTGATCCTTCGGCTCGACGTCCAATCTTTTGACATGTTTTTCTCTGGCCCAACATGATTCTTCCTGCTTTAATTGTCTCTCCCTGATCGAAGCGTCCTGTGTCACTCAAAAACACAAATTAGATCACAAACTCATCAATTGATTTCATCATCAAAATCCGAGTTTCAACACAACACACACAGTTCAATGATTTGAACCTATCTCTTTAGTTACCATGTACCTATAATCCCTCATCCATTTAATATCTCAGATATTATATATCGGGCATGATGATGTCAGGTCCATATGGTTTCTCCTTGAGTCTTGTTCTAATCGGATTCTCTCATAGAACTTTTTCTCTCTCAATTCGAATGACCTTGGCCAAGGATTTGTTTGAGCAAGAACATATGAGATATTCCTCTCATGATATCGAGAGCGGATGATCCTCTATCGACACTCAATAGTTCTCGTAAGGTTGGCTGTCACTCCCGATGATCAATTGTATTAGATCTGAAACTTCCAAACCTAGATTTGGAACTTCCGGTATCAAAGAGTAGAGTACTCATATAGGACATCTTTAGTATCTCAAATATAAGGACCAAGTACACCACTAGGACAACAGAATCGCTATTTGACAATGAGGTATCATCAACCATCCAACATTCCGTGAGCGGATCAATCAATGAACTCATTCTCCAATGAGCACTTGCACTGTAGCCCTAGTGTCCCAACACGAGCAACTATGAGACCAACTGCATCCATCATATAGACGGGTATACAACACACTAATTTATCCGATTATCTCGATATCCCTCTCAAGTAACCTATAACTAGGATTATTTTAGGTCTGTGTTTAAAAGTGAATCGATCTTGTTATCGTAATCTCATCATGATAAGATTTCTATCGCATAGATTCATGGACATTACAATATATTTATGCATCAAGCAATATAAGGTGAGAAAATATTATAATAATAATAAATAAAAAGACTGTGTGTCATGTCACACATGTCATCATTCACGTGATTGGTTTGCAACTAGCAATGTATACTTTACACATCATATATAAGGTTTACAATAAACTTGTTAGCCCTATTTTAGTTGGGTTTTGTAGCTATTTTAGTCTTGTAAATATAGGTTGTGTGCAATCACTTACAAAGGTAAAATTACGTAAAAATAGATTATCTAAGCAACTATTTCAAGGGTATTTTTAGCTCATTAGAGTGTTGCAGAGTATGAAACAGCATAACACCCTAGAGCTACCCGGGTAGCACATGGCTGGATGAGCCTTTGGGGTATTGTTTATAACTGGTTCACTGTTTTATTCCACAATAGTATTTATGTGGACATTTATGGAGACTTTTGATCATGATGGATCATCTTGGGTTGTTTGTCGCGCGATTATTCAGAGCTTATGAAGTCTAGTTTATAATTTGTATTATCTATTAAGTGTTTACTGAAATATTTACTCGTGGGATCCCTAGTTAAATACTTTCTTTAACACATTTTTTCTTTTGTAAGTTTCGGATATGTAAAGGTATGGTATGACTTAGGTAAAATTAACTAAGTTTGTGATACTAGAACATTGCAAGGCCTAAGTGTTTAGCCCCGATAAGGTCTAAGTTTGTCTAACTTTTACTCTGTTGAAAATTGCAAGAAGGCTTTATTCTAGCTCAATATTAGTCTAATTCAGTCCAAAATGAATTCAACTAAAACCTTATTAAACAATCATGATGCCTAATTTAGCACATTATTATATTATCCAACACGATGTCTCATTTTTAGTATGTTGTCCAATCTCTTAGGCTCGATGTTCAATGTTGATATATTTTATAGATCGCTTATCTCAAAAAATATTAATAATTTCGATTCATTGATTATTTTTATTATTAAAATATGATATCGACGATCTCTTTTTTTTTATGATAATAACTAATCGTTAAATAGGTTTTAATAAAGACTCTCATTTATTGTCTATATATCATTATAAAAAAAATATATATATACATGAACTTAAAAGAAAAGAGAATATGCCCTTTTAAATACATATATTGAATTCAAGCAGATAAAAATTTAATATTATTTTTTTATTAATATTGTCAATATCAAGCTCAAGATGCAACAATAAACAATATCTAGGCGTAACAATTTATCGAACATAAACTCATAATATTGAGATAAACATTATCAAACATAAACAATATCTAAGTATTACGATTCTATCATAATGTCAACCACGATTCATAAACAAAAGTTCTAGTTAAACACATACACATAATTTAAAAACATAGACACATGTAGAATAAGTTAAATAACAATCATAAGTCATCATCACATAAGTATCTTCTCTCCCTTATTCATCAATAGAAAGGAAAATGTCTAAACAAAGTTTAAAATTATCTATAAATCAAATATATCAAGACACTGGCAAAGATATTACATCTCTATAAGAATTTGGTCACGAATCTCATGATGATCCATACAAATTACTAGAGAATCAAAATACAAAGTGAAAATAGG